>NC_054475.1:139284930-139534930 GCF_017639515.1 Carcharodon carcharias | reverse complement strand
TTTACTTGCAAAAAATTATGGATTTGAAACTTTAAGTCAATCTTATCCACATCCATATCCTTCAGCATCTTTCCTTATGTTTATACCTCAATTCCACACTTTTCTTCCCAAATGTATCACCTTAAACTCCTACACATAAAATACACTGCCTGGGTCCAACTCATAAATACACCAAGAAGAAAAATGGACCCAGCACTAACTCTAGAGTATGCCACTTTTAAACCTTCTCCAATCTGAACAATACCCTGCCTGGGAGTGTGGTGGAGGCAAGGTCATTTGAGGCTTTCAAAAGGGAACTAGATCATTATCTGAAAAGGAAAAAGTTGCAGAGCTTCAGAGGAAAGGCAGGGCAGTGACATTAGATGAATTACTACTTCAGATAGCCAGCACCAACATGATGGGTTGAATGGCCTCCTTCTTTGCTGTAACCATTCTACAATTCTATATGCATATATCCTACCCCTTTATTTCCTGAGTATAGTACTACAGAAAATTATTTCATTGTTACCCAAAGATTACAATTGCTGTGTTGTTAAACAGGTAGATAGCAGAAAATGTGATCTGGCAAATGCTCTTAAGAAGCGGTAATCTAGAGTTACATGTTTTTAATATTTAAACAATGTTGCCACTACTCCTTTTATGAATCTATCAACTTTTCACTATTATCAAAATAACAAACATGCTATGTTGATTCAAATGGGCTTATTCTCAATACTATTCACTTGCACACAATGTAGAAGGAAGTTTTTTGCAATAACCCGGCGCTTCCTATGAACCAAAACTTGACCTAATGCACAGAAAGGCTGGATAGTATTTCCAGAAAATGGACCAGAACCCTTAGCCTTAGGGGCACACAGGGAAAAAGCAAGTATACCTAAAATGTGATGCAGATCTCTTTAAACCAACAAAAATGCCACTTAAGTAAATTATGTAGCTCAGGCAGAAATCCATAAGTAAAGTTTCATAGAATCATAAAATGATACAACACTGAAGAGACCATTCAGCCAATGCCTGTGACTGCTCTTTGGTAGAGTTACCCAATTAAACCCCTGCTATTTCCCCATAGCCCTGCATTTTTCTCCTTTTGAATGTTTATCCGATTCTCTTTTGCAAGCTGCTATTGAATCTGCTTCCAACACCCTTTCAGGCAGTGCACTGCAGATAACAACTCATTGTGTAAAAAAAGTTTCCTCATGTTACCTTTGGTTCTTTTGCCAATTACCTTAAATCTATGTCCTCTGGTTAACAACACTTCTGCCTTTGCAAGCAGTTTTCCTTCATTTTTTCTATCGAAATCGTGTAAATATGCACAACCGTGAAAATATCAAAAGTCTATATGAAATAAAATTATACAGTAGCAGTAGTAACAATTGTTACAATATCAGGCATTGCTACAAATTCCTATTAAAATAAATTATATTAGTTTCATATGACTTGTAACAGGATGGATTCACAAACTTTTCCCTGCAATGAACTGAAGACTAAATTTCCCTCCATCGCCACCAGATTCAATTTTCTGAGAAATACAATTAAATTGTATTATAATAGTTAGGGAGGTACAATCTGAGAAATTCCAGAAACCATCCACCAAACCTGTTTGCAACAGGACAATCAGGCAGTGATTCAAAAAGAGAAATACAAATGCCAAAAACTTAAAAAATGAAAGCTTGTATCTGCCTGGGCTAGAAAGGGTCCTCATCTCTGAGGTGTACTCTATGATAATGTGATATAAACTGAATGTTCTATTATAGATCAGCTAAAGGAATTTGACACAATGTTGCAAAAACAAATCAAAGTTCCTATGAATTCAGAGATGAAAAGAGAAACTGAATTTTGGAACTCTGAAATGCATGTGTCAGTCAGTGTATGAAAGAGAAAGAAGGCATAGAATGTTTCAGTTGTAGACCTTTCATTTGTACATAGGATGAATAAATTACAATGTCAGATTGTTTTGTGTAGAATAAAATCAGTAATGGGTACTGATTTTTTTTCCAAAGAGGACACTTTCTAAAGTAATATCGAGACAAAGGATAGCCTCTGATAGATGCACTACAATCTTCCCATGGCTTCCCAGTTCCTTAATTCGCAATCTATTGCCTTGAAATTAGCCTCTTTACATATTTACATGTTAATATTTGATGTATTTGGCTGCAATTCCATTTAACTTCAACAGTTTAAATTTAAGGCAAAGGAATTTCACACAAATATTAAGCATTCGTGTATTAATACCCAAAAAGTTTATTTTCAAGGCATATGACTATTAGTTGTTACCTCAGTATGTGGCCCCTTAACTATTCTTTGTACTGTTACTTTCAAAATTTTAATTAACTTCTTATAAGGCTCAATCAAGGATTGTATTAATTGGCAATCCATCAGATCAATTTAGTAAACTATCGGCAACTCTGTGTGCTTCACAAACTGAGATTTTTATTTGAGTTATCAGTCACATTGTTTCTCAGAATTGTTAAGAAATATCAGGTTAATCCTAACTAAAAACATCACTGGTGGTTATGGCATGCATTTAACATCAGATAAGACTGACAGTTCTACAGAAAGCACTATTTTGCCTTGCTCTCCTCTGCTAAAAACATTCACTGCTCCAGGATCACCTGAAGAGATATGCTCCAGCTTCTTTTTCTCGTTACCAACAGTCTCCTTAAACTGAGGCCAAATTCCCCATGTACGCATAAGACCATAAGAAATAAGAGCTGTAGTAGGCCATTTGGTTCCTTGAGCCTGCTCCGCCATTCAGTAAGATCATGGCTATCTCACTGTGGCCCTTCCTGCCTGCCAATCATCCTCCACCCACACGCTGCCACCACCCCCCCCCCCACCACCACCACTTTACCCCTTGACTCCCTTGTTGATCAAGAATTGGGTAACTCAGTTTGATTATATTCAATGCCCAGACTCTACTGCTCTCTGAGGTAGAGAATTCCAAAGATTAACGACCCGCTGAGAGAAGAAAGTCCTCATCTCCACCTTAAATGGGAGACCCCTTATTTTTAATATGAAAGCAAAATTCTGCGGATGCTGGAAATCTGAAACAAAAACAGAAAATGCTGGAAAAACTCAGCAGGTCTGGCAGCATCTGTGGAGAGAGAAACAGAGTTAACGTTTCGAGTTCATATGACTTCTTCAGACTGAAGAAGAGTCATATGGACTCAAAATGTTAACTCTGTTGCTCTCTCCACAGATGCTGCTAAACCTGCTGAGATTTTCCAGCGTTTTCTGTTTTTGTCCCTTATTTTTAAACTGTGTCCCCTAGTTCTAGATTTGTCCAGGAGGGGAAACATAATCTCAGCATATACCCTGTCAAGCCCTCTCAGAATCTTATATTTTTCAATATGATCACTTCTAATGCTTTTAAGCTCCAATGAGTATAGGCCCAACCTGTTCAAACTTCCCTCTAAAGACAACCCCTTCCTCCCAGGAATCAACCCAGTGAACCTTCTCTGAACTGCCTCCAATGCAAGTATATCCCTCCTGAAAAAAAGGAGACCAAAAACCTACACAGTACGCCAGGTGTGGCCTCACCAATGCCCTGTACATTTGTTAACAAGACTTCCCTACTTTTATATTCCATCTGATTTGCCTTCCTAATTACATGTCGGTGTTGTATGCTAACTTTGCGATTCAGACACAAGGACTTCCAGACCCACCTGTACCACATCAATTCGCGGTCTCTGTCCATTTCAATAATATTTTGCATTTCTATTCTTCCCATCAAAATAGGCAACCTTACATTTTCCCAAATTATACTCCATCTGCCAAATTTGTGCCAACTCACTTTATTTGTAATGTCAGCAAATTTGACCAGGTTTCAAATGAAATGCTCACAGCACCTCAGAAGAGTCATGAACCATAGTCTGCATGAGGGGACCTTTTAAAAGCTAAGTTCAAAAGGTCCATCTTATGCACCCAAGCCAAAGTATTCCACACCCCCACCCTCCCCTATGGCCCCTCATGCTCAACATGCAAAGGTATGTCCCCCACCCATCCCCTATGGCCCCTCATGCCAAGGGCAGGACACCCAGACAATCCCAGTGGCCCACGTCGCCCATCCCCCAACCCCATGCAAAGCAATGGCATTTCCCTGCCCATTCACCCATGACACACTATATAGAACCAATGAACCTTATGGTGACAGTAGGTATGGCTCCAACCAGTGAAGAGTTTTCCTCTCATTCCCATTGACTTCAGTTTTTCTAGGACTCTGTGATGTCATACTCAGTAAAAGTCTGTCCACCATCTACAAGGCACAATTCAGGAGTGTGATGGAATACTTTCCACTTGCCCAGATGAATGCAGCTCCCACAACACTCGAGAAGCTTGACACCATCCAGAACAAAACAGCCCACATAATTGGCACCCCTTCCACAAACAATCACTCCCTCCACCACCAACGCACAGTCGTAGCAGTATGTGCCATCTACAAATTGCACAGAAAGAACTCACATAGGTTCCTTAGACATCACCTTCCGAACCCACGACCACTACCATCTAGAAGGAAAAGGGCAGCAGATACATGGGAACATTTGCAAGTTCCCCTCCAAGCCACTCACCAGCCTGAGTGGGAAATATATCACCGTTCCTTCACTGTTGGTGGGTCAAAATCCTGGCACTCCCTCCCTAACAGCACTGTGGATCTATCTACACTACATGGACTGCAGTGGTTCAAGAAGGCAGCTCACCACCACCTTCTCAAGGGCAGAATTAGGGATGGCAATAAATGCTGGCCTGGCCAGCAATACCCACATCCCATGAATGAATTAAAAAAAGCTACCTTGATGTCAATGGCAGTTACTGTACACCTTACCTCTTAAGCTCTTTTGTCCCAGTTTGGGCCAAGGCTGGAATGAGGTCACAAGCGAGCGGCACTGGCAGAGCCCAAACTGAGGGTCAGTGAACAGATATTGCTGCATAAGTGCCCGACAACACCTTCCATTGCTTTACTGATGATCGAGAGTAGACTGACGGGGCACTAATTGACTGGTTGGATTTGTCCTGCTTTACATAAGAATATAGGAAATAGGAGCAGGAGTGGACATTTTGCCCCATCAAGCCAGCTCCACCATTCAATACTATCAAGGCTGATCTTGGGCTTCAACTCCACTTTCCCGCCTGCTCCCCATATCCCTTAGTTCCCCGAGAGACCAGAAATCTGTATATCCCAGTCTTAAATGTATTCAACAACGGAGCACCCACAACCATCTGGGGTAGAGAATTCCAAAGATTCACAACCCGTTGAGTGAAGAAATTTCACCTCATCTCAGTCCTAAATGGTTGGCCCCTTAACCTGAGACTATGCCCCATGTTTTAGATTCCCCAACCAACAGAAACAATCTCTCAGCATCTACCCTATCGAGCCCTTTCAGAATTTTGTAGGTTGTAATGAGATCACCCCTCATTCTTCTAAACTCCAGAGAATGTAAGCCCAAGTCTCTTTGAACATCAACACTAACAAGTTTCTCACCTTTTAAAAATATTGTACTTTTTTATTCTTACGACCAAAGTGACAGCAATACCTGGGCAATTTTCCACATTGCTGGGTAGATGCCAGTGTTTTAGCCGTACTGGAACAGCTTGGCTACGGGTATGGATAGTCATGGAGCACAGTTCTTCAGTATTATTGCTAGAAAGTTGTCAGGGCCCATAGCCTTTACAGTATCCAGTGTCTTCAGCCATTTCTTGATATCATGTGGAGTGAATCAAATTGGCTAAAGACTGACATCTGTGATGCTGGGGATCTCAGGAGGGAACCGAGATGGATCATACACTCAGCACTTCTGGCTGAAGATGGTTGCAAATGCTTCAGCCTTGTCTCCCCACAATGGAGCCAGCCAGGTCAGGAGTGAGGGTGCGGGCTCGCGACCTGAACCAGCCCACACCCTTTAAAAAGCCCTGTTAAAAATTGGAAACCCCAGGTACAGGGCCAGGAATCCCGGAATTGGGTCGTGGCTGCCAGTTTTAAGGGCTTCCTTGCCATCCCGACTCAGTGATAATCCAGGCCAGCATCTCACCTGGGTAGTATTGACTGGCATTAACAGCAGCTGTACTAATCACGCAAAATTAAAACGTAACATGAGTGGAATCTGATGAGCAAATTAAATATTTTTAGGTCTTGTATATTACCCCTTTGAGGTAGCTGAGTCATACGAAGTCTCAGGTTAATAATATCCAGACTTAGCTAAATGTAATTTTTCCTGCAACTGTGAAATCTACCAAATCTTTGTGTCCAATTCTGTAAGCAGTTCTATAATAACACTTATTATAAATATACCAGTTTGGTCCAGTCAGTATAGCATGCAAATGCATGTATCTGTTGAAAATTTTACAAAGAAGACTGGAAATATATACATTTTTGACAGTCATTTTGCTAACTTAATTTTGACTCCTTTACAGTGCTTTTTTAGCTTATCAGACATTTTCTTTGCCATGTGGGAACTGTATCATATTTTGAAAATCAATGTGTCAGGCAAAGCATTAATTTCTCAGTCAACCCATAAATTTTGTGGTGATGTATTTAATGCTTTAATTTTTAATAGTATATACTCTTTCTTTCCCCTTCTTTGTAACACAGCTCGCCTACACTGATGCCACGCAAAACAAAGGAACACTGTCCATATTTGGGAGCGTTGGAGAAAACGGCCGTGCCATGACCCCTGACTACCTGTGGTCACTGCACGCTGTACCAGGTGTCAGACATGGTACCAGAGTGGCTGATGGTGCACCAGACTTTTCATAAAAAACTGAATACTCCTTCAGTGCCTTATGGAACATAATGGAGAATCACAACAATGCAACTCATCATTCTGAATCACAATAAGAGTCTAGCTTGCTTGAAAATACAGGACAGAGTTTAAAAAAAAGAATCAAGCTTCTCTGTGAAATTATATACTGGAATAAAAATCAATTTAGTTCAGCAAAAAGCCATCATTTGATAACACAACTATTGCAGAGAAAAGGTTTCATGTATAAGATGTCTGAACAATAATATTGGAATTTATTACTTTGAGTGCCAGTTTAATCTCCTTGCACCGAATAAATGAAAATTTGGAAAAGCACTCAAAAGAAATATGCAATATAAAATAGTGTCTAAAAACAGTTCCTTTAATGACTGATTGACTAATCAAAATAACGGCAGTTTTAAAAATTAGATATTTCTTGCAAGATACAGAGGCAAAATTCTTACATGATATCTTTTCTGTGAGAGAAAAAACATAATTGTAAGTTTTTTTTTAAATAAAATCCAGGCTGTTCAGTGAAGACCGACATACTAATTACCTCTGTTAATATTACAAGATGGGGATTCAGTGGGTTAACATCCAATCTGTGAGGAAGCGAAGAAGGCGGCTGTCAAGATGGCAAAAAGAATGTGAACAATCATGTACAATGAAATGGCCTACTTTTATATAGGAGCATATGTGTTTAACCTTTTCCTCCCTGCATATTTTCAAGAGTCTGATCACTGAGAAGATTTAATTTGAATCGAGAGTGACCTGATCAATTGAGAAAGGGTTAATCAGTGCTCCACAAATAAAGTATCTATAGGAAAAAATGATTTTTTTAAAGGATTATATGAACAGAACCAATGTAGATTTATCAACTTGTGTCAGTTTTCAAGAGTGATCGACTTCACAGAGGTGAAGGATTTGAGTTCTTTTCATTCTTTTTAAACTTGCATGTAAGACAGTGATTGCCTACACTTCCCGCTATTAACTTCAAGCTATAGAAGTTAAGCTGTAGTCACTTAAAGATTTTTTTGTTCAAACTGCACATCAGCAAACACAGAAATGTTAACAAGCAAAATAGCAAATATTTAAAGCATAAAGATGCATGAGTGGACATCGTTTACTGAGTCTCAGTAATGAGGTGTTGTAAAAGAAAGGAATTTTAATACATTTTGTAAATAAACTGTATAGAAAAAAAAGGAGTCTGCAAATGTCTGACCGAATCACTGTGTATGCCTCTGATTTTTTTTCTTAACAGCTTTTTATGGTTGGGTAATTTCTTTTTTTGATGCAGTGAGGCCTGACACTTCCAAGTGTTTTTGCCCTTTACCAGTATGTAATCAACTGCAGTTACAAGAGCCTCCCTCCTCCAGTTACACTTAATACTGTAAAACTGCCCTGCCTCCTTTATGTCAATGTCATCACAATGTGGATGTATGATTCTGGTGTCAGGATATAGGAGCTAATTTTAATAAGATAAATCCAGAGAGCATGTCCCTTGCATTTGCTGCCTGTTCTGTATAAAAGTGTATCCTATTCTGAATTTAAAAGAATAGTTTTGACCTGTAATGTAAAGATAAAAACATCTACTGTATTTATTGCTGACACTTGATCTGATTGGCCTCAGTACTGAAAGCATTTCTGTAATGTGCATCATTACGCATGAAATGGAGACTGGTAATGGTTGTAATATCTCACCTATTTGGGTGAAATGTCACAGAATGTTATACATGTCACAAAAAATTTTCAGATGTAATAATATATGGCTGAATTTTTGCCACAGAGACAGGAAACAGGAGTTGGGTCTGCTTTTAGGTCAGAAATCTGTCTCTGGTGGGAAATTAGTTAAACTTATTTTCAGGGGGTGCAGGGGGGTGAGTCCTTAACTGATATGGAGACAAGTTCCTTAACTGCTTAGCCTTGGTGGGGTCAGGAATGGAGATGGGTCAGGTGAAGTGTGGGATTCATTTAGACACCTTACGGCAGCCTTCACTGAGGCTGCCAATTGCCTTGAGGGAGAGATCTACCATTTATGCCAAAGCCTTCCACAGTACCATAGGGAAGCGAGATGACACAGGGAAGCTGGAGGCCTGGCACCAGGGACAGGGCAAAACTTTGCTTCATCGATGTCAACCTAGATCTAATACTGGAGGCCGTGAGGGAGAGCAAGGGGGTCCTCTTCTGGGAGGGCAGCAGGAGGAGGACAGCTCATCATGGAGCAGGAGTATCTCTCTGTTCAGCATAATCTCTCTCTGCCTCCTCTCTCACCCCCTACTCATCCTATCCCAGGGCCTCAGTGTACCCAAGGTCCACACTTCCCTGGAAGGCCATGTTACGGAGAACGCAGCAGACCACCACAATGAGCAAGGTAGCCTTGCAGGAGGATATTGGGCACCACCAAACTGATCCAGGCATGAGAATCACATCTTCAGAAGCCCGATGGCATGCTCAATGGTTTTGCTACTGACCAGGGCTCTATTGCCTCCATGCCTTTGTCTGGAGCTCCTGAAGACGGTTCAGTATCCCTTGTCCTCTAAGATCCATCCACGCACTTTGTGGGTTGGTGTGAGGCAGCCTTGACTGGCGGGGGATGAAAGAGTCATGGCAGCTGCCAGGAAAGCCAGCATACACCTGGTGGAAGCTCTGTTGTGATCAAAGGACAGTTGGACATAGAGGGAGTGGAAGCCCTGCCTATTTATGGATCTCACTGGCTGGTCCCTGGGTGCCTGGATGGCCACATGGGTTCAATGGTAGCCACGATGATGCCTTTCATCTGGGGGGAATTCAGCAATGGAGGCAGAATCCACTGCATTCAAGAATCTTAACAAATCACTGAATAAAGAGAAAGTAATGTTTCCTCATGTGGTCTCTGGTTTTTACCAATCTACATGACAAAATATGAGTTGATTGGTGTGTGTCTTCTCTAACTTGTGCACCACCCAGGCCTACAGCACATGGACATGGCAAGGCCTTGCCCAGATTAACATAAACGTGACACCATGGCATCCAGTAACTATAAACTATTTTTTTTGGAAAAGGGAAGGAAGTAAAGTGAGAAAGTAAAGAGAAATCAAAAGGTATATGAAGTAAAAAAAGTATGGAGCAGAAATTGGGCACAGGCTTTTGTTGCTGTGAGTTGGAGTTATGTCACCTTGACAGGCATTCTTTTTAATTCTGTTGTATTTTCAGCAAGAAATCACAGATTGACTACATTTTATTCTGGCTCTGTTTACAACCTAATCCCTTTATAAACATAACATTTACATAACTGTCAAACAAAATCCCAGAATGGTAGCAGCATGCCATCTCAATAAAATAGCGAATAAGTGCACTGTCCTTTCATTACTCAGAACAAGGTTCAAATCCATTACAAACTGTTTAGGTTAAAATTTCCAATTTGGCTGCAGGGATTGTAAGTGAAAAGAGTCTCGTTAACCTCAATCTACTTCTAATGAGAGTGAATCCACGGAACAAGCCTATCCATAAATTGGCATTAAGTAGGATCATATATTAATCTCATTCAAAGGGCCCCAGGATGACTAGTGTTTTAATGAAATTGGGATTAAGAAACACTGTTAAAGCAGCGGAAAATGATCCTGTGCCTGCATCTAACTAATAGGGCATCTGCCCTGGAGATGCTGAATGTTGACAACAGGTCAATCATCTCCATCCCACAGCACTAACATCTCTTATCTTCAATATGGAAAAATCACTAAAAAGTACCATTAAAGCTTTTTATGGCAAATTAACAAATATTGCAAATGAAGAAATATTATACCTCACTGTGCTTTTCACTTCTTCTGTTTTATGGATACCATCACAAATAGGCAATAAGTATATGGATTGAATGATCCAAGGATCATATTTTCAAAGCTTCCATGACCGTTTATAGAATCAGTGGTGATGAGTAGTCTAGTAATTCAGTCAGTCGGTTGTAATGGAATGACAAACACTGTCCTTAAAGTACAATGTATAAAAGCTTTGTTGTGCACAGACACGAACTCAGCTTTGTTCTGATTCAGGCTGTGACAGCATCACAGTTCTACACAATAATAAGGCTTAATACTGCTGCCCTGAGTAGCTGCTTTTGTAATGGGGATCTTAGCTGCCACACCAATAATCCCTTAAAATTAAATCAGTTAATATTTTGAAACACACATTTTGTGAAAATCTGAAATAAGCAAATTTGTGCTAGCTTTGCCATGTCACTTTTGTTGTAGGGGTGGAATTTAATCCAGGCAACAGGGGTCTCAGTCACCAGTTAGAGAACTGGCAAGAGCCCGGTGCCGTGTCCTTTGGGGAAGGCTCTCCATATTAAGTGTCAGTCAGACATTGAGTGGTCAGCGGTGAGACTTCCCCTGGGTCAAGGATTTGGAGGGCAGAAATCCCACCCCCCTCCCCAAGAGTTGCCAGCCAATCAGAGGCCAGTAGCTCCTCATTGTTGTCAACGGCACTAGCTGCCTGAAATGCACCCAACAGAGGCCCATGATCAGCAGGTGACCCAGGCCACAGGTGAGTGAGAATGAGATGGGGGTCGCATGGAGGGAATAGCTAACTTTGGGGGTGGTGAGTTCGAAAGAAAGAGAAGAGGGATGGCTCTCAGTGGGCCCCTCCTTCTGGATGCCGGGTCCCTCAATTAGGCCCACTTATGGTCTTCAATTTGTGTCAGGGCGGGAAGCCTGTCCACGAGCCTTCCTGTCCCAGACTAAATTGAGACAAAGGCAGGAAGGCAGTGGGTTCCCATCTGATACCTCTCACCCAATTAAATGTCACCCGGCCTCCAAATTTGCCCCGGGGAGGGCATTAAATTCCACCCTTAGTGTTATGATTGCAAGGGAGACCGATAACTTTTTCAAATAAAGGAATCCCCATACAATACTAACAGAATTAATCATGGGACAAGATTTCATTATTTAAAACTTTTACTGCAATAATCAAACTAAAATCAGCATAATTCAAATATTAACTAACAGGCAAATAATACTTGAATTATAATAATATATTTCACTTTAAGTCAATTCCACAAACACTACTAGCACACATATGGCATCATGAGCAGTCCCAAAGTTCCTCCCAGCTTTCCAATAAAGTTCCACTACTCCTCACCATGCTGGTGGAATCTTCCAAGGGCCCTCACCAACCATTCCACTCTGTCCAAGTTTTCTGGATACAATTATCATCAGCAAGGCACACTTTGATGAACCCTCTGTCCCTCCAGTCACCTCAATTCTGGCAGCACAAATAACCAGATACTCCTTTGTCTGATTCCTTGAATAAATCCCATTAAAGTCTGGTCAGCTCTGGCAAAACTGCACTTTCCACAGAGAGATTTGCTTCTTCTCCCAGTCCTGTTTTCTGCTAAACAGAAAATACCTTTTCTTGGGGGAGTTTTATTTCCTCCACCACATGAGTTTCTGTGAGAGTGTCTTTGTTTACTGCCCACTATCCAAGCTATAAAGTGCCTCTCAGTTACTTGTCCATTTACCTTTTCCCCTTCTCAACACTCAAGTCCGCAGCAATCTGAGTCAAATGAGTACACCTCAGAAGTGATCTCAAGCTAGTAATTCTCATTATAAATTCCTTTTCCAGAACTTAATTTCACCCTTTAAAGGGGCCTTCAGAAAAAGAAAATACAGGCTTTTTTAAGAAGTACAAGCTTCGACAAGCAGTCATTCTTATTGAATGTAAATTAAGTTGTAATCAGATTTTTTTTCTCTGCGACATTATATGAAATAGAATAGGATTCCAATAAATTAAACTTTGATATATTTGGTGCGTTTCATAAGATCAAAGGGTATGTGTTTCCCAGAGAGTTGAGAACGTCTAGCATCACAGCAGCCTATGAGAATCACATTAGATTATACAATAATGGGCATTTTCTTATTGTATTATATAGGAAATGGACAGACTCTGTGGTTGGCACCCAGTTTTATAAAATTCCCTTTAACTGTTTAGTACATTTGTTTTTTAGGTGTCTATGTACAGAGGCAAATATATTATGTCCAAATGTTAATGTCATATGCTGGAATTGATTGCTGAGATAGAAGGGTAAATCTAAAGTGTGTCAAATCAACCCAGTTCTGAGTTAATAAGGAAACATGAATCCTTAATCTTGATTTTGCAGCAATTATCTTTTAGTGATTTCTCCCATCACAAAGTGGTATTTGTATCTGACTTCTGTTTGCTATGTTCAAATGTGCCTTCACCACAGAGCACCTTGCAGTTGAGAATGACTGTGGCTGGGATGCTAGAACTTGCCATTTACAAAGGGGAAACATAACCTCTGCAGCAAAATCAGAAATGTTTTTCTAAAGATTAGGCTTTGCAACTATTTATTTTTGCACCTGTTGAAAAGAGAAATGGTTGAAACTAAATTGAGGAATGATAATCAGGCTGACTTTCCCTAAAGGGGTTTCGTGGAGCAATCAGGCATCCACCTGATGAGTCTGAGTCTTGCACCTTTTTGCCAGTTGGGCCTCAAATAAATTTCGTTAGTAGACTGCCCACATTTTCCAGCAGTAATGGGCAGCCCACCTGAAGGGCATGATTCCTAGTGAGCTCTATGCTTATTTAGAGTGGATTAAACAAGGTGTAATTCTTGTCAGCGTGAGGATTCTGCACTCCCAAATATCTCAGGTAGAAACTGCTGGATTCTCTGATCCAGAAGTAGGGCAGGTGAGGGCATGTAGGCCCTGTTTCCCTCAGGTGACTGAATTTTTTTATTCTTTCATGAGATGTGGGTGTCATTGGCTAGGCCAGCATTTATTGCCCATCCCTAAATGCCTTTGCGAAGGTGGTGGTGAGCTGCCTTATTGAACTGCTGCAGTTCCTGTGGTGTAGGTGCCCAAAGAGATCCCCAAGCAAATGCTGCAGCAGGCCTAGAAGAAGGTAGCAAGCAATGTCAATGTCCCCACCCAACGTGAGTTCAATACCAAAAATGCTTCAAACACCTGATCTGGAGAGCAGGGATGAGCATGTGGGCTTCCTAGCTCTATCTTTTCCATTATATCAGGCCACATCACCATCCACCCTTTCCCTCAGCACCCTAAACACTTCCCGCCCTGCACCAATTACTTCACCAACCACAAGTGACTCTGTACCAAAGCTCCTTTTCAATCCAATCGCACACTCACCTGCTGTTGTCCTTATATCAGTCACGAACAGCATTCTGCTTGTGCCTGGCTGCAACTGCTAAGCATTTAATTCCTCTACTGCCTGATTTCTCATTTCACAGCAAGCCACTTTCTTCAAAATGACCAGCTCCCCATCCTACTCACAACTTGCTGTTCTACACCTCAACATGGGCACTATATGAAGCTGACCCAGACACTTGCACAACCCCGCTCAACAGTCACTCATTAATTCTCTCCCTCTTTTTCTTCAGGAGCAGGTGGTCCACAATATACAGAAGAAGACCAATATACAGAGGATCAGCCTCTATCCAAACTCTCACCCAGATGCAGGAGGGGTATATACGGACATCATTGTGACAAGGATCAATGCTGGTAGTGAGGCTCGAGGCCATACTCAGCTGGGTGTCTGCCTATCATTTGCACCTTTCCTCATTCAGACAGAATGCCAACCTGATGCTGCATTATCCTGTCAATCATCTGCTACTCCCTAGTCTTCACATGCCATGCTAACCCTGGCCTCTCCAGTTATTCCAGGTTCATCTAAAGACCTGGAGCATGCAGAACAACACTCATAGGAAGGCAATCCTGAAGAAACACTGGTATTCATTCATTCCTATCAAGCACCAAGTCAGAAATTGGCACTCTGGGTGGAATAGATAACAAGCTACACAGGTCTGCACTCACACAGCACAAAAGAATAGGGGAAGGGACTCGTAGAAAGAACATTCCATGAGATGGCTCAGTTCCTGGCTTTGATGAAGATGAAAGAAATGCTGACTTTAGGGGCCAAGCTGAGAAAACTGTTTTCTGCACAAATGGAACTGCAGAAGATATTGGACAGCTTGCAGTTCATGTCTGAGTATATAAAGGAGTCTGTTTTCAGCTCATATGGCATTCTGGCCCAGGGCTTTAGCACTCTGCAATCTACCATGGAGTGTGTGATCAACTCTTTAGATGCTATGGCTAGGCCATCTCACTAAAATTCTGTGTCACCAACTCTTGCAGCATTGATTACATTTCAAACTGATGCCATTCAGGAATTGGGTTTCCCTCAGGTTTGAGATGGGGTCAAGTGGTGTGTAAACCATAGGATTCTGACAGCAAAACATCAGTCCAAACATTTTAACACCAGGATCTCAGAAGTAGATCAATTGACAGAATTCATTTATCTCAATTCCAGAACTATAGGCCCATGATTTTAGTTTTGGATATGTATGGGCCTGGAGTAGAACAGTACCAGCCATTGCTACTTTTGAATATCATCAGTATAGCCAATTCAGTCAGTCTGCTGACCTTTAGTCATGGAGATTTATTACATGAACTACCATGAAGTAGTATTAGGAGCTACCATCTTAAGACTCCGAATCTGCAGTATATTACATCAGGCATATTCTCTTCCCTCCACCATTACACAAGTACACCCACTTCCTGAGTTCACAAGGAAATCATATTTTGTTTTCTGAAAGGGGCAGTTAATACTAAAGTTAATGCCTGAAGAATTATATTAGAGAAAGGGCAGAAACTGCCTAACAGTGAATTCAGAACCTGTCCAAAATACTTCAAAGTAATTTCCACAACTACCCCTGATGGTGGATCCCCTGCACTTCTGATGACAGAATTTCAGTTATGTAACATAGGAGGGAAGTCTTAGTGCTTTGAATTGATAAAAGAGGTAATGATCAGAATTGTTTTTGGATGCCCTGTTGCCCTTCACCACCTCCAGTGCACACTAAATGAACACCAGATTAGCCTTCATTGGCAATCCAAATCAGTCATCTTAGTATTACAATATTTTTATATTTAAAGGAAACCATTTGTGCTGTAGATTTAGTGTCACTGCCTTTTGTGTTTGAGAATTTAATTTTTTCTCCTATATTTATTGACAGATTTGATTCATCTAATTCATATGTATGTGGGTTATGAAGAACTCTATTGATTCTGAACTTGAATCAAGATCCTTTTAGTCATGTGAAACACTTGTTAAATGAGTTACTATCTATTCAATTTTTTTGAATTATTTTACAGACATCTACAAGTAAAATTAGTGAATTACCCAGGACTTGAACAAATTAATTAGACCCAGCCAAGCATAGAAATAATGCTCCTGTGGGATCCCACATCACTGCAGACTGACCTCATTTCCACAGTACACTCAATACAAGGACAAACTTATTATCATAAATTACACTTCACAGGAGTTTGCATTTTATTAAAAGCTCTTCATCCTAGCTTTGACATTCACTGCTTAAGCATGAAGCAATAAAAATCAGCCTCACTACTGCTTTCTCATAGCTGCTGCAGTAGATGTCTAGGGCTTTAATCCCTTTAAGGCTAAAGCCTGGAAATCTGATTGTAGTGTGCATTCTCATTACAAGTCAAAAGTTTATCATCCGCCATATTGGTAAATATATCCAGGGCCCGCATCTGAAGCATGTGTGATGCCCTCTTCATGTGCAAGTAAAGGCTTCAAGCCAAGTTGCGTGAAGATCCATGCCTAAAATTCGGTTGCTCTGAAAACAGTTAGCAGCATGCTCGCTGTATTCAAGAAAACTAATTTTTCAACAATTTTGTTGAAGTGTCATGAGGACTCGAAACGTCAACTTTTTTCTTCTCCGCTGATGCTGCCAGACCTGCTGAGTTTTTCCAGGTAATTCCGTTTTTGTTTTGGATTTCCAGCATCCGCAGTTTTTTGTTTTTATCTTAAAAAATACTGCCTGAGTGTGGAATCGAGAGGTGCAAGAGTGCGCTTCCCGGCTCCACTCTAAAATCCCAATCTGCAGCCAGTTACCCCTCACCAGCCAATCCCCTTTCTGCCCTCAATAACCTGCACTCATCAAGGTCAAGAATTTATCAAAGTTGGGTATTATAGGGATAATGCACAAAATAATCCTGAGCTACATGAAAATCCTCTTGTGAAACCAGGGCTGGGATTTTCTGGCTGCGCCGTGGTGGGACCCACTGCAGGCGATGCAGCAGCCCGGCCAAAAGTCTATTGACGTTCGGTGAGACTGGGCGACCCCAGCAGCGGGCGAGGCTGGAAAATCCCATCCCAGGTTTCAGTAACCTCTGGTAAAACATTCTGGTATCAAAGCCACGAGTTATAAAGCTCTATATCAATGGCTGAACAGTGGTAGGAAACAGACAATTCTGAATACATAAATCTTAATAAGCAATTGATTCTTTCCAAAACTACCCTGCCTTCCGCTTCAAAAGGCTTCAAAGTGACATCAGGGAAGAATAGAAAAAGTTGAAGCCTAAGGCGTCATAACTATATCTGCGAAGCATTTACGAACAAGTAGATGAATTAATAGCTCAGATAGAAATTAATGGATTTGATCTAATCGTCATTACACATAGTTGGTTGCAAAATGACCAAGCTTGGGGACTGAATATTCCAGCGTACTTCATTTTTAGAAGAGTTTGATAAAATGGGAAAAGAGGAGCGATGAGGGTAAACCTGCCTAATAAAGAGATTGGATGAAAACAGTAGAGAAAAATTATCTTAGCTCAGAATCAGTTTGAGTGAAGCTAAGGAACAACAAGAGGCAAAAAACACTGGTAGGAGGTTTTATAGACCCTCTAACACTAATCATTGTGTAGAATGGCATATCAAGAAGCTAGGGACGAATGAAACAAGGGCAAGGCAATAATCTTGAGGGATTTTAATCTTCACATAGACTGGGCAAACCAAAATTGTGTGGAGAACGAGTTCAAGGAATGTATACAAGGTAAGCATCTAGATTAGTATATTGAGGAACCAAGTAGCAAATGGTTCATTTAGATCTTGTATTCTGCAATTAGAAAGGGTTAATTAATAACCCTATAGTAAATGAGCCTTTAGGGAATATAATATAATTAAATTTTATACTGAGTTTGAGAGTGATTTAGTTTAGTCCAAAACTAGACTCTTAAATCTGAACAAAGCAAACCTGAAAGGTGTGAGGAGTAAATTGACTAAGGTAGATTGGGAGATAAGATTAAAAGATACAACAGTAGACAAACAAGGCAAAGAACTAATGCATAATTTGCAAAAAAAATATACATTTACTTAATATATTTCCCCAAGGAAAAAGTAATTCAAACATAGCTAACAAGAGAAGTTACAAGATTTTAGCAGTTTAAAGAAAAGGCTTGTAATGTTGCTAAAAGAGTTGTAAACTGGGAGGATTTTAGAATTCAGCAAAGAATGAACAAGAAATTGATAAGGAGAGAGAAAAGAGAATATGAATAAGCTAGCAAGAGACATAAAAACAGATGGTAAATATTTCGATAAGTGTGTGTTGCTGGCTAGGTCAGCATTTATTGCCCATCCCTAAGTGCCCTTGTTCAGGGGACATTTAAGAGTCAACCATAATACTGAGAGTCTGGAGTCACATGTAGGCCAGCAGATTTCCTTCCCTAAAGGGCACTAGTGAACAAGATGAGTTTTTATGACAATCGATAATGGTTTCATGCTCATCATCAGACTTCTAATTCCAGATTTTTATTGAGTTCAAATTTCACCATCTACCGTGGTGGGATTCGAACCCAGGTATCCAGGTCAATACCCTGGGTCACTGGAATACTAACACGATGACAATACCACTATGGGACCTCCCTGACAGGAAGAGGTTAGCTAAGGTAAGTGTGGGAAGTGCAGATTCCTCAGAGGTGCAGACAGAAGAAATTATAATAGGAAATAAGGAGATTCTAAAGACACTAAACAATACATTGCTTTTCTAGAAACATAGAAAATAAGAGGAGTAGATCATAGTCATAGAGTCATAGAGATCTATGGCTCAGAAAAAGGCCCTTCGGCCCATCGAGTCTGTGCCAGTCAAACAAGAGCCTAACTATTCTATTCCCATTTTCCAGCACTAGGCCCATAGCCTTGTATGTCATGGCATCACAAGTGCACTTCCAAATACTTCTTAAATTTTATGAGGTATTGGCCTCTACCACACTTTCAGTGACTTCCATATTCCCACCACCCTCTGGGTGAAAAAATTCTTCCTCACATCCCCTCTAAACCTCCTGCCCCTTACCTTAAATCTATGCCCCCTGGTTATTGATCCCTCCACCAAGAGGAAAAGTTCCTTCTTGTCTACCCTACCTCTGCCCCTCATAATTTTATACACCTCAATCATATCCCGCCTCAACCTCCTCTACTCCAGGGAAAACAATCTCTCCTCATAGCTAAAACTCTCCAGCCCAGGCAACATCCTGGAAAATCTCCTCTGCATGCTCTGTAGTGCAATCACCTCCTTCCTATAATGCGGATTCCAGAACTGCATGCAATACTCAAGCTTTGGCATAACCAGCATTTTGTACTTTCCAGCATAACCTCCCTGCTCTTATATTCAATGCCTCGGCTAATAAAGGCAAGTATCCCATATGCCATCTTAAGGTCATTCAGCCCTTTGCGCCTGCTCCGCCATTCAATGTGATCATGGCTGATCCTCTATCTCAACAGCATGCTCCCTCTCTCTCCCCATACCCCTTGATGCCTTTAGAGTCCAGAAATCTATCTATTTCCTTAAATATACTCAATGATTTGGCCTCTACATCCTTCGGTGGTAGAGAATGCCACAGGTTCACCACCCTCTGAGTGAAGAGGTTTCTCCTCATGTCAGTTCCAAAAGATCTACCCCATATCCTGAGACTGTGACCCCTTGTTCTAAACACCCCAGCCAGAGGGAACGTCAGCCCTGCATCCAGTCTATCCAGACCTGTCAGAATTTTAGAAGTTTCAATGCGGTCCACTCTCATTCTTCTATACTCCAGTGAATAGAGGCCTAGTCAGCTCAATCACTCCGCATATGACAATCCTGTCATCCCAGGAATCAGTCTGGTGAACCTTCACTGCACTCCCTCTGTGGCAAGTATATCCTTTCTTAGGTAAGGAGACCAAAACTGCACACACTACTCCAGGTATGGTCTAACCAGTGCCCTATACAGCCGCAGGAAGACATCCTTGCTCCTGTACTCAAGTCCTCTCGCAATGAAAGCCAACATACCATTTGCCTTCTTAATTGCTTACTGCACCTGCATGCGTGCATTCAGTGATTGGTGTACAAGGACACCCAGGTCCCTTTGTACATAAATGGTGATAGATTGGGAAATATTGAAGTAATACTCTACCATTCTGGTTTTCCTAGCAAAGTGCATAAATTCACACTTATCCACGTTATACTGCATCTGCCATGTACTTGCCCACTCACTCAACTTGTCTAAATTACCTTGAAGCCTCTTAACATCTTCATGGAATCACAGAACCTTAACGGCATAGAAGGAGGCCATTCAGCCCATCATGTCTGCACCAACTCTCCAAATGAGCATTATGACCTAGTGCCATTGCCCTGTCTTTTCCCCATACCCTTGCACGTTGTTTCTATTCAAATATTCATCTCATGTCCTCTTGAATGCCTCAATTGAGCCTGCCTCCACCACACTTCCAGGCAGTGCATTTCAGACCCGAACCACTCATGTGAAAAAGATTTTTCTCACGTCACACTTGCTTCTTTTGCAAATCACTTTTAATCTGTGTCCTCTCGTTCTTGATCCTTTTATAAGTGAAAACAGCTTCTCCCCATCTACTCTGACCAGCCCCCTCATGATTTCAAACATTTCTATCAAATCTCCTCTCAGCCTTCTTCTCTCCAAGAAGAACAGTCCTAACCTTTCCAATCTATCCTCATAGCTGAAGTTTCTCATCTCTGGAACCGTTCTTGTAAACCTCTTCTGCATTCTCTCCAATGTGTTCACATGCTTCCTATAATATTGTGCCCAGAACTGTACACAATATTCCAGCTGAGGCCTAACAAATGTCTTATATAAATTCAGCATAACCTTGCTCTTGTGCGCTATTCCCCTATTAATAAAGCCTAGGCTACTATATGCTTTATTAACTGCTGTCTCCACCTGTGCTGCCACCTTCAATGATCTATGCACATATACACCCAAGTCTTCCTGCTCCTGCACCCCCTTCAAAATTTCAACCCTTATTTTATATTGTCTGTCCATGTTCTTCCTACCAAAATGCATCACCTCTCACTTCTCCGCATTGAACTTTATCTGCCACCTATCTGTCCACTCCACCAACTTGTCTATGTCCTCTTGACGTTTCACACCATCCTCCTCGCATTTCACAGCATTTCCAAGCTTCGTATCATCTGCAAACTTTGAAATTGTCCCCTGCACACCAAGATCTAGATCATTAACATATATCAGGAACAGCATGGGATGAATACCGACCCCTGGGGAACTCCACTGCAAACATTCCTCCAGCCACAAAGTATCCATTGACCATTACTCTCTGCTTCCTATTTTTCAGACAATTTTGTATCCACATTGCTACTGTCACTTTTATTCCATGAGCAATAGCTTTTCTCACAAGTCTGTTGTGTGGCACTGTATCAAATGCCTTTTAAAAGTCCATGTACACCACGTTACCTTCATCGACCTTTTCTATCTCTTCAAAAAACTCCAGCAAGTTAGTTAAATGTGATTTTCCCTTTAGAAATCCATGCTGGTTCTTCCTTATCAACCCATATTTTTCCATGTGACTACTAATTCTACACCAAATAATTGTTTCAAGGATCTTGCCCACCACTGAAAATAAACTGATTGGGTTGTAATTGCTGGGCTTATTCTTACAACCTTTTTTGAACAAGGCTGTAATGTTTGCAATTCTCCAGTCATCTGAGTCTAGGGAAGACTGAAAGATTATGGCCAGTGCCCCTGCAATTTCTACTCTCACTTCCTTCAATATCCTTGAATGCATCTCATTAAACCCTTATTTTGTATTGTATGTCCATGTTCTTCCCACCATGTGCTTTAATTTAGCATACTAAATTATGTGGAACTTTATCAAAAGCTTTCTGAAAATCCAAATATACCACATCCACTTGTTCTCCCTTATCTATTCTGCTAGTAACATCCTCTAAAAAACTCCAGTAGGTATGTCAAATATGATTTCCCTTTCATAAGTCCATGTTTACTTTGTCCAATCCCGTTGATGTTTTCTAAATGTCCTGTTATCATATCTTTTATACTAGACTCAAGCATTTTCCCTACAATTGATGTTAGGCTAGCTGATCTTTAATTCCCTGTTTTGTCCCTCCCTCCTTTTTTAAATAATGGGGTTACATTTGCCATCCTCCAATCTGCCAGGATTGTTCCAGAATCTAGACGTTAGAAAGCACAAAAAAATTCTTGAAAAATTGCAGGACTAAGGATGCAGCGAGAATGAAGAACTTAAAGAAATTTGTATTGGTAATAAAATAGTACTGGATAAATTAATGGGAGTAGAAGTCAACAAATCCCCTGGACATGCTGGTCTGCATCCTGTGGTTTTAAAAGAGGCACTACAGAGATAATAGTTACATTGATTTTGCTCTTTCAGGATTCCCTAGATTTTAGAACAGTTCCCATGGATTGGAGGGTCATGAATGAAACCTGGTTATTCAAAAAAAGGGGGGAGATAGAGAATACAGGGAATTATATCCCAGATAGCCTTACATTTGTAGGGATAATGAAAGAGTCTATTATTAGGGACCAGGAAAATCATAATGCAATTAGACAGAGTCATAGATTTACAAAAAAGGCAGTCATGCTTGCCAAATCTGTTAGAGTTTTTTGAAGCTGTAACTAATAGGGTGCACAAGGGAGAGCATTTGGATTTTCAAAAGGCATTCCTTAAGGTCTCACAGTAGAGGGCCTGAATTTTTAGCTTGGCAGGCAGGCATGATCGGCAGGCTCTGAATCAGTCAGGAAACGGACCACCGATCGCAATCTTTCACTCTGGCTGGTCAATTAACGGCCAGCCACATGAAACGCACACAGCCAGGGTTGGTGTGTGACAAGAGCGGGTGATGACATCAACGCAGGCGAGCACTGAGAGAAAGCTTCCTGAAGGCAGAAAGCTGCCTCAAGGAGCTAAAGACCAGAAAACCATCAAATAAAGTTTCAAAAAGCCAGAAAAAATGTCCAAGCATCAGAATCAGGCACCTGAAAATATAGATGATAAAAATGCTACACATAGATTTTTACTTTTATTTTATTTCATAACGGAAACCTCATCACTCCCTTGGATAAGGTTTCATGAAAATTGAAAGGCGGCCTGGCCGATTCACCCATCCACCAACATTAAGGTTGGACTGGCCACGGAAAATCAGAGTCAAATGTTCCATTAATTGCCCTCTTAATTGTCGGCGGGTGCCCTTCTGACTTTTGCACGCGCCCACCGACCGAACTATCGCATGAGCGCGGGATGACGTCGGGACCCTCGCCTGACGTCATTTCACGCAACTTCACGTTCAATCGGGTTGGGCGCTTGCCTGCCCGATCAGCATAAAATTCTGCCCAGCGTATCACACAAAATTCAAGTTCAGAGGACCAGGCTAATATATTAGCATGGACTCAGGATTGGTTAATTGACAGAAAACAGAGAGCAGGAATAGACGGGTCATTTTCAAATTGGCAGGCTATGGCAAGCAAAGTATTGCAAGGATAAGTGCTTGAGCCTCAGCTATTTACAATGGGAAAAGGCTATTGGGTGCAAAGAAGGTACAATGGGAAACAGACAGGCTAAGTGAGTGGCCAAGAACATGGCAGATGGAATACACCACGGGGACTTGTAAAGGTATGCACTTTGGAAGGAAAAATAGAAAAGCAGCGTGTCTGTTAAATGGTGAGAGTTTGGGCAATGTTGAGGAGTAGCACCAGGCATACCTAAAAATGAGGTGTCAACCTGGTGAAGCTATAACACAGGACCACTAGCATGCCAAACAGCATAAAGCAGCAAGTGATAGACAGAGTTAAGCAATCCCACAACCAACAGGTCAGATCTAAACTCTACAGTCCCGCCACATCCAGTTGTGAATGGTGGTGGACAATTAAACAACTCACTGGAGGAGGAGGCTCCACAAATATTCCCATCCTCAATGAAGGAGCCCAGCACATCAGTGCAAAAGATAAGGCTGAAGCATTTGCTACAATCTTCACTTAGAAGTGCTGAGTGGATGATCCATCTCAGCCTCCTCTAGCGGCCCCCAGCATCACAGATGCCAGTCTTCAGCCAATTCGATTCACTCCATGTGATTTCAAGATATGGCTAAAAGTACTGGATAGTGCAGTAGCTATATGCTCTAACAATATTCCAGCAATAGTACTGAACACTTGTGCTCCAGAACTTGCCGTGACATTAGCCAAGCTGTTGTAAAACAGCTACAATACTTGCATGTACCCGGCTCTGTGAAAAATTGCCCAGGTATGTCCTGTACATAAAAAGCAGGGCAAATCCAACCCGGCCAATTATTGCCCTATCAGTCTATTCTCAATCATCAGTAAAGTAATGGAAGGGGTCATCAACAGTGCTATCAAGCAGCAGTTGCTTAGCAATAGCTGCTCACTGGTGCCCAGTTTGGGTTCTGCCAGGACCACTCAGCTCCTGACCTCAATACAGCCTTGGTTCAAACATAGACTAAAGAGTTGAACTCACGAGGTGAAGTGAGAGTGACTGTACTTGACATCAAAGCCGCATTTGAATGAGTGTGGCATCCCGAGACCCTAACAAAACTGGAGTCAATGGGAATCAGGGGGAAAACTCTCCGCTGGTTGGAGTCATACCTAGCACAAAGGAAGATGGTTGTGATTGTTGGAGGTCAGTCACCTCAGCTCCAGGACATTACTGCAGGAGTTCCTCAGGGTACTGTCCTTAGCCCAACCATCTTCAGCTGCTTCATCAATGACCTTCTTTCCATCATAAGGTCAGAAGTGGGGATGTTCGCTGATGATTACACAATATTCAGCACCATTTGTGACTCCTCAGATACTGAAGCAGTCCATGTCCAAATGCATCAAGACCTGGGCAATATCCAGGCTTGGGCTGACAAGTTGCAAGTAACATTTGTGCCACACAAGTACCAGGCAATGACCATGTCCAACAAGAGAGAATCTAACCATCATCCCTTGATGTTCAATGGCACCATATTCACTGAATCCCCCACTTTCAACATCCTGGGGGTTAACAATGACCAGGAACTGAACTGGACTAGCCATATAAATACTGTGGCTGCAAGAGCAGGTCAGAGGCTAGGAATCCTGTGACGAGTAACTCACCTCCTGACTCCCAAAAGCCTGCCCACCATCTACAAGGCACAGGTGAGGGGTGTGATGGAATACACCCCATTTGCCTGGATGAGTGCAGCGCCCACAACACTCAACAAGCTTGACACCATCCAGGACAAAGCTGCCCGCGTGATTGGCACCACATCCACAAACATTCACTCCCTCCACCACCGGCACACAGTAGCAGCACTGTTTACCATCTACAAGGTGCACTGCAGGGGCTCACCAAGGGTCCTTAGACAGCACCTTCCAAACCCACGATCACTACCGTCTAGGAGGACAAAGGCAGATAGATGGGAACACCACTACTTGCAAGCTCCCCTCCAAATCACTCACCATCCTGACTTGGAAATATATCGCCATTCCATCACTGTCGCTGAGGCAAAATCCTGGAACTCCTTTTCTAACAACACTGTGGGTGTACCTACACTACATGGACTGCAGTGGTTCAAGAAGGCAGCTCACTACCACCTTCTCAAGGGAAACTAGGGATCGGCAATAAATGCTGGCCCAGCTAGCAAAACCCACATCCAGTGAATGAATGAGAAAAAGCTGCGGACATGGCTTCGTGGGCACCATATCACAATGTTAAGATGCATTGAAACCACAAAGGATTCCATTCCCTTCATGTGCAGTTTGTGTGCACTCATATTCAGCATATCATAGCAGAGCAATGCCAGCTATTCTGGCAGCAGTAATGATTCCTTAATTCTGCGCTAGTTTGCTGTATCCTCAAGTGTTTGAGCCACCACCTCAATCCAAAGGGTGGCCCTTGTCACAAGGGCTATTCACTGACCATCAGGTTCATGGCTTTGGTGCACGACCCAGTCACACATGAACAGAATGCCTTTAATGACAGCCATGCCGCCACATGGAAAATGGATAGACAAAGCTGAGCAAACCGACAATCGATGGATCAGATCAAAGCCCTTCAGTCCTGCCATATACTGTCCTGATTGCTGATTGACAATTAAGCAACTAATGGGAGGAAGCTATCCCCAGATATCCCCATCCTCAGCGATGGGGGTCCCCTAGCACGTCAGTGAAAAAGATAAGGCTGAAGCATTTGCAACTATCTTCAGCCAGAAGTGCCAAATGGATGATCATAGATGCCACTGTTCAGTCAATTTGATTCACTTGACTTGATATCTAGAAATGGCTGAAGGCACTGGATACAGCAAAGGCTATGGGTCCTGACAACATCCCAGGAGTAGTACCAAAGACTTGCGCTTCAGAACTAGCTGCACCCCTAATAAAGCTGTTACAGCATAGCTACAATATTGGCATCTACCCAACAATGTGCAAAATTGCCCAGATATATCCGGTCCACAAAATGCAGGAAAAATCCAACAAAGCCAATTACCCTACTCTAGTCTACTCTTGATTAGCAAAACGGTGGAAGGTGTCGTCAACAGTGCTATCAAGTGACACTTAAGCAGCAATAACTTGCTCACCAATACTCAGTTTGGGCTCTGCCAGGGCAACTCAGCTCCTGACCTTGTTTTAGCATTGATCCAAACATGAACAAAAGAGCTGAACGCAAGATATGAGGTGGAACTGACAGCCTTGACATCAAGACAGCATTTTACTGAGTGTGAAAATAAGGTGCCCTTATAAAATTGAAGTCAATAGGAATCAGAGGGAAAACTCTCCAGCTGGTTAGAGCTAGCACAAAGGAAGATGGTTGTGGTTGTTGAAGGCCAATCATCTCAACCCAGGACATCACTGCAGGAGTTCCTTGGGGCAGTGTCCTAGATCCAACCATCTTCAGCTGGTTTATCCCTCCATCATAAGGTCAGAAGTTGGATATTTTTTGATGATTCCAAGGTATTCAGTACCATTTGAAACTCCTCAGATACTGAGACAGTCCGTGTCCATATGCAGCAAGACCTGAGCAATATTCAGACTTAAAAACAAGAACAGAGTTACCTGGAAAAACTCAGCAGGTCTGGCAGCATCGGCGGAGAAGAAAAGAGTTGACGTTTCGAGTCCTCATGACCCTTCGACAGAACTAAGTAGAAATAGGAAAGGGGTGAAATATAAGCTGGTTTAAGGTGTGTGTGTGTGTGTGTGTGTGTGTGTGTGTTGGGAGGGCGGTGTAGGGGGGTGTTGGGGGGGGCGGTGGGTTGGGTGGGAGGAGAGAAGTGGAGGGGGGGTGGTTATAGGGACAAGCAAGCCGTGATAGAAGCAGATCATCAAAAGATGTCACAGACAACAGAACAAAATAACACATAGGTGTTGAAGTTGGTGATATATATCTAAACGAATGTGTTAATTAAGAATGGATGGTAGGGCACTCAAGGTATAGCTCTAGCGGGGTTGGGGGGAGCATAAAAGATTTAAAAATATTTTAAAATAATGGAAATAGGTGGGAAAAAGCAAAATCTATATAATTTATTGGAAAAAAAACAAAAGGAAGGGGGAAGAAACAGAAAGGGGGTGAGGATGGAGGAGGGAGGTCAAGACCTAAAGTTGTTGAATTCAATATTCAGTCCGGAAGGCTGTAAAGTGCCTAGTCGGAAGATGAGTTGTTGTTCCTTCAGTTTGCGTTGGGCTTCACTGGAACAACGCAGCAAGCCAAGGACAGACATGTGGGCAAGAGAGCAGGGTGGAGTGTTGAAATGGCAAGCGACAGGGAGGTTTGAGTCATTCTTGCGGACAGACCGCAGGTGTTCTGCAAAGCGGTCGCCCAGTTTACATTTGGTCTCTCCAATGTAGAGGAGACCGCATTGGGAACAACTAATGCAATAGACTAAGTTGGGGGAAATGCAAGTGAAATGTTGCTTCACTTGAAAGGAGTGTATGGGCCCTTGGACGGTGAGGAGAGAGGAAGTGAAGGGGCAGGTGTTACATCTTTTGCGTGGGCATGGGGTGGTGCCATAGGTGGGGGTTGAGGAGTAGGGGGTGATAGAGGAGTGGACCAGGGTGTCCCGGAGGGAACAATCCCTACGGAATGCCAACGGGGGGGGTGAAGGGAAGATGTGTTTTGTAGTGGCATCATGCTGGAGTTGGCAGAAATGGCGGAGGATGATCCTTTGAATGCGGAGGCTGGTGGGGTGATAAGTGAGGACAAGGGGGACCCTATCATGTTTCTGGGAGGGAGGAGAAGGCGTGAGGGCAGATGCGCGGGAGATGGGCCGGACACGGTTGACGGCCCTGTCAACGACCGTGGGTGGAAAACCTCGGTTAAGGAAGAAGGAGGACATGTCAGAGGAACTGTTTTTGAAGGTAGCATCATCGGAACAGATGTGACGGAGGCGAAGGAACTGAGAGAATGGGATGGAGTACTTACAGGAAGCGGGGTGTGAGGAGCTGTAGTCGAGGTAGCTGTGGGAGTCAATAGGCTTGTAATGGATATTGGTGGACAGTCTATCACCAGAGATTGAGACAGCGAGGTCAAGGAAGGGAAGGGAAGTGTCAGAGATGGACCACGTGAAAATGATGGAAGGGTGGACATTGGAAGCAAAATTAATAAATTTTTCCAAGTCCCAACGAGAGCTTGAAGCAGCACCGAAGTAATCATCGATGTACCAGAGAAAGAGTTGTGGAAGGGGGCCGGAGTAGGACTGGAACAAAGAATGTTCCACATACCCCATAAAGAGACAGGCATAGTTGGGGTCCATGCGGGTACCCATAGCCACACCTTTTATTTGGAGGAAGTGAGAGGGGTTGAAGGAGAAATTGTTCAGTGTGAGAACAAGTTCAGCCAGACGGAGGAGAGTAGTGGTGGATGGGGATTGTTCAGGCCTCTGTTCAAGGAAGAAGCTAAGGGCCCTCAGACCATCCTGGTGGGGGATGGAGGTGTAGAGGGATTGGACGTCCATGGTGAAGAGGAAGCGGTTGGGGCCAGGGAACTGGAAATTGTTGATGTGACGTAAGGTGTCAGAGGAATCGCGGATGTAGGTGGGAAGGGACTGGACAAGGGGAGAGAGAAGGGAGTCAAGATAACCAGAAATGAGTTCTGTGGGGAAGGAGCAAGCTGACACGATTGGTCTACCAGGACAGTTCTGTTTGTGGATTTTGGGTAGGAGGTAGAAGTGGGCCGTCCGAGGTTGGGCGACTATCAGGTTGGAAGCTGTGGGAGGAAGATCCCCAGAGGAGATGAGGTCAGTGACAGTTCTGGAAACAATGGCTTGATGTTCAGTGGTGGGATCATGGTCCAGGGAGAGGTAGGAGGAAGTGTCTGCGAGTTGACGCTCAGCCTCCGCGAGGTAGAGGTCAGTGCACCAGACAACAACAGCACCACCCTTGTCAGCGGGTTTGATGACGATGTCAGGGTTGGACCTGAGAGAATGGAGTGCAGTAAGTTCAGAGAGAGAGAGATTAGAATGGGTGAGAGGAGCAGAGAAATTGAGACGACTAATGTCGTGCCGACAGTTCTCAATGAAAAGATCAAGAGAAGGTAAGAATCCAGAGGGAGGGGTCCAGGTGGAGGGAGAATATTGGAGGTGGGTGAAAGGATCCGTTGAACGGGGAGAGGACTCTTGCCCAAAGAAGTGAGCCCGGAGACGAAGATGGCGGAAGAAGAGTTCAGCATCGTGCCGATCCCGAAATTCATTAAGGTGAGGGCGTAGGGGTATGAAACTAAGTCCTTTGCTGAGCACTGAACGTTCAGCATCGGAGAGGGGAAGGTCAGGGGGTATAGTGAATACACGGCCAGGGCTGGGATTGGAAGATGGGGTGGGGACGGAGCGACAGGCAGGGGTGGAGGGTCCTAGATGGGTGTTGGTGTCGATGAGTTGTTGGAGCTTGCGTTCCTTAGCACTTGAGAGAAAGAGAAAAAGTTTCTTGTTGAGCGTCAGATGAGCCGAAGAATAAAATGAAACTGGGGGCACGCGCAGCTTTGAAAAAGGGTAAGGTGGTGCTGCTGGAGGGAGAGGTCAAGTGTGTTCATATGGCGGCGCATGGCACTGAGTGTGGATCTCAGGATGCGACGGGAACAGCAGTCCAAGAAACATTTTATGTCCCGGAAATACCTGTAATCCTCTGTGGGTTCAAAACACGAGGGGTGGAATTTCAGTTGAAATCCATGTGGGGTAATTCGGAGATGGAGACAGTCACTGAGAAAGGAGATATGGCTGTGAAAGTGGGTTTTAGTAAATACCTTGTCAAACACCAGGAGAGAAATGGAAAGCAATGAAGGTGAACAAGGCAAAAGAGAGATACGGAAATCTTGTCCAAGAGACGAACAGAACTTCATCAAGGAGGTAGGCATTTCTTGAAGAGCAGTGGCAGTCAATTAAACACAGAGATAAAAACAAAAAACTGCGGATGCTGGAAATCCAAAACAAAAACAGAATTACCTGGAAAAACTCAGCAGGTCTGGCAGCATCGGCGGAGAAGAAAAGTGTTGACGTTTCGAGTCCTCATGACCCTTCAACAGAACTAAGTAGAAATAGGAAAGGGGTGAAATATAAGCTGGTTTAAGGTGTGTGTGTTGGGGGGGCAGGGGGGAGAGAGGGGGGGTTGGGGGGGGGGGGAGAGAAGTGGAGGGGGGGTGTGATTGTAGGGACAAGCAAGCAGTGATAAAAGCAGATTATCAAAAGATGTCACAGACAACAGAACAAAATAACACATAGGTGTTGAAGTTGGTGATATATATCTAAACGAATGTGCTAATTAAGAATGGATGGTAGGGCACTCAAGGTATAGCTCTAGTGGGGTTGGGGGGAGCATAAAAGATTTAAAAATATTTAAAACTAATGGAAATAGATGGGAAAAAGAAAAATCTATATTATTTATTGGAAAAAAAACAAAAGGAAGGGGGAAGAAACAGAAAGGGGGTGGGGATGGAGGAGGGAGGTCAAGGCCTAAAGTTGTTGAATTCAATATTCAGTCCAGAAGGCTGTAAAGTGCCTAGTCGGAAGATGAGATGTTGTTCCTCCAGTTTGCGTTGGGCTTCACTGGAACAACGCAGCAAGACAAGGACAGACATGTGGGCAAGAGAGCAGGGTGGAGTGTTGAAATGGCAAGCGACAGGGAGGTTTGGGTCATTCTTGCGGACAGACCGCAGGTGTTCTGCAAAGCAGTCGCCCAGTTTACGTTTGGTCTCTCCAATGTAGAGGAGACCGCATTGGGAGCAACGAATGCAGTAGACTGAGTTGGGGGAAATGCAAATGAAATGTTGCTTCACTTGAAAGGAGTGCTTGGGCCCTTGGACGGTGAGGAGAGAGGAAGTGAAGGGGCAGGTGTTACGTCTTTTGCATGGGCATGGGGTGGTGCCATAGGTGGGGGTTGAGGAGTAGGGGTTGATGGAGGAGTGGACCAGGGTGTCCCGGAGGGAACGATCCCTACGGAATGCCGACAAGGCATTCTTTTATGCTCCCCCCACCCCCACTAGAGCAAACCTTGAGTGCCTTACTATCCATTCTTAATTAGCACATTCGTTTAGATATATATCACCAGCTTCAACACCTATGTGTTCTTTTGTTCTGTTGTCTGTGACATCTTTTGATGATCTGCTTCTATCACTGCTTGCTTGTCCCTACAACCACACCTCCCCCTCCACTTCTCCACCTCCCCCCCCCCCCCCCCCCCCCCCCCCCCCCCCCCCCCACACACACACACACACACACACACACACACACACACATTAAACCAGCTTATATTTCACCCCTTTCCTATTTCTACTTAGTTCTGTTGAAGGGTCATGGGGACTCAAAACGTCAACTCTTTTCTTCTCTGCCGATGCTGCCAGACCTGCTGAGTTTTTCCAGGTAATTGTTTTTGTTTTGGATTTCCAGCATCCGCAGTTTTTTGTTTTTAATATTCAGACTTGGACTGATAAGTTGAAAACAAATTCATGCCACGTAAACTCCAGGTAATGCCCATCTCCAAGAAGAGAGAATCTAACCATCTCCCCTTGACATTCAATGGCATTATCATTGCTGAATACCCCACCAGCAACGTCCAAGGGTTACCATTGATCAGAAACAGAATTGGACCAGCCATATAAATACTGTGGCTACAAGTGCTGGTCAGAGGTTGGGAATTCAGCAGTGAGTAACTCATCTCCTGACTCCCCTAAGTCTGTCCCCCATCTAAAAAGCACGAGCCAGGGGTATAATGGAACACACATGGAATCAGGGAGGTGGTGGCTTAATGGTAGTATCACTGGACTATTGGTCCAGAGGCTTAAGCCTCTGGGGACTTGGGATTATATCCCACCTTGGAATTTAAAATTCAATCAATAAAATCTGGAATATAAAGCTAGGCTCAGTAATGGTGACCAGCAACAATCATCGGTTGCTGTAAAAACCCATCTGGTCACTGATGTCCTTTAGGGGAGGAAATCTGCCATCCCTACCTGGTCTGGTCAACATGTGACTCCAGGTCACAGTACTTTGGTTGACTCTTAACAGTCCTCTGAAATGGCCTAGTAAGCCATTCAATTCAAGGGCAATTAAGGATGGTCAACAAATTGTTGGCCTCTCCAGTGAGGCCCACATTCTAAGAAAGAATAAACAATAAAAAACTCTCCACTTGCCCGGATGAGCGCAGCTCCAAAAACACTCAAGAAACTCAACACCATCCATGACAAAGCTTGATTGACACCCAATCCACCAACTTAAACCTTCACTCCCTCCACCACCAATGCACGGTGACAGCAGTGTGTAAGTGCTTGCACTGCAAGCAACTCACCAAGACTCTTTCAACAGCACCTTCCAGGCCTCTACCACCTAGAAAGACAAGGGCAGCGGATGTATGGGAATGCCATCTCTGAAAAGTTCCACATCAAGCCACACACCATCCTGACTTTGAAACACGTTGCCGATCCTTCACTGTCACTGGGTCAAAATCCTGGAACTCCCTTCCTAACAGCGCTGCAGGTGTACCAATACCAGAAGTACTGCAGCAATTTAAAACTCATCACCATCTTCCCAAGGTTAAATCAGGATGAGCACCAAATGCTGGCTTTGCTAGCAATGCTCGCATCCCAATTCCATATTCGACAACAGTCACACACCTTAGCTCCTTTCTGTTGCTGACCACCATAACATGCTCTTTGCCTCAATACTGAAACAAAAGCTACTACAAAACACCATTCTCAATCAACAGTAGCAAACAAATGATCCAGTGTGCCATACAAAGTGAACTAATTACCATTGTGCATGTACCCTGACCTAGTGCTTCCATACAGTGTTACCCCAGTGGCTGCAGCATGATTGATGGAAGGCTATTGACTTTCAGTAAGGGAGACTTAAGATGCCCTCAAGCAGCTCAGCACAGCTTCAGACTATACCACCTTAGCATGAGCAGCAGTAATCTGGGCTGGCTGACCGACAAGCAACAGCAAGGCCACTTGCAGAATGGCAGTGGGACCGTGAATGCTGTCATTTTGAGAGAGGACAGCAGGTCTGTGCACCATAGAATCATTGCTACGCCCCAAGATGGGCCCTCAGCGATGCTATTAACCTATTGGAGCACAGATTGCCGGACTGTTGTGAGACCCTGAAAGCCCCCCTAAGCACACCGGGTATCCACAGTAATGAGGGCAGCACTCTGAGCCTGCATGGCATCAAGCTGAGATTTCATAACCTTCGCCTGAGCTTCCTTGGCAGCACTCAGACATCGGGTGGCTTCTGCTTGTGCTGTATTGGACACTGAGACATCAGCCATCAGACACTGTATCATGGTTTGGTCTGAAAGTGTTCTCATGGAGATGGCCACCACTTCCACAATAGAAAGGATGGGCTCTGAGCTCTGCACAAAACCCTATGCCAAGTTGGAGCTGGACTGCTCCATGCTCCTTGACAGTGACAGCAGGCTATCTGGCAGGCCTGTCAATGCACCAAGCATTCTATTTTGCTTGTCAATGAGCTCTCTCCTGTAGGCTGTCAAAGTCATTGGCAGCAGAACTCACATATGACTTTGTGCTGCAGGGAGCTGACAGCTGGGGTTCCCTTTTGTCTACCTGTTTACAGGCCACTCGTGCCCAGTGACTCACCACATGCAGATCTCGGCTCTATCCTGCTCTCTAAAGTATGTGCAGTGCCAGTATCTGAACTTGTTTCTGCGAGTCTGAGATCAAGTGTGGTGTTTCATGATCAGTCTCTTGTTCCTCGTCATGCTCCTGAACCAATGCTTGAGCAGGTGGCTTAGTTTTCAGAAAGGCACAAGGGTAAGGTTGTGGCGAAGGAAGGGGAAGGATGGTGGGGAAAGCAAGAGGGACATATTTACCTCATTGCAGCTTGTAAATCAGAAGGGGTTGAGGGCTGAAGAGTTAGTAAGATCCCAAAAGTTGGATTAGATAGGAACAAACCTAATGGTTTCAGCCCAGTCATTGAGAGTGCTATTTCCTTCAATGGGGTGAGACCATATAACCTGTTCCCCCACCAGTTATGTGTTGTTGTCAGATGTTTTGCACCACCTTGTCCAGAAAGACAGAGGAAAGTGTGCCTGTGAGCCTGGTGCAATGTGTTTGATGCACCTGTCACAATAGAGTAGCTGGCAATGTGTGCAACCTGTGAGATATGGGTGTGTAGCTTGCAGCAGTGCTGCATGTATGAGGGTGAGGTGAAGCTATGAGGCTAATGGTTAACTGGTAAGGAAATGGAATCTGATGATACATTCACTGATCTTGACTGCTTCAGTAAGGTCATTAAACTTCTTTCTGCACTGTATCATGGTCCTCAGGTCTACACTGCTTGTATTGACAGTGATGGCTGTACTATACTGTATTAATAGATAAGGTAATGAGGTAGTGATGGGTATCATGATGTAACAGTGACACTGTCTAGAGACTCTGTGAAGCAAATGGAACAATCTGTACCCAAGAGAGATATACCGACTCTGTAGCCTATCTTGTGTGTAGTGTTAATAAACTAGTTTAAAGCACCGACTGAAGTCAGACTACAGTTACTCAAGATAAGATAGGCCATGCGATCAACATAAGAAGCAATGGCTACCTGCTCCCACTGACTTGTCAGTGTCTTTCTGATGGGTTTCTTGTCCCTCTGGACAAAAAACTTCTCCCCATCCACCTCCTGCACCAAGACTCTCATTTCAACATCAGAGAACTTCAGAGTATGCTCTCCATCCTGTTGTACCATTTTCACTCTTCCTGCAGGTCACACAGTGTTCCCCAGCCACTTCCAGCAACTGCTGCAACCTGATATACTTTCCCTTTAAGGGGCATCAGGGTTGCTTTAATTAGTGCAGACCAGCTTAAAATGGTGCTAGCTTTGTATGATCTTGTGTCCCCTGGTGAGGTGTGAAGCCACTCCGCAGCACGTTAATGCTGGGCTGCATCCTGCCTGCATCACAGTGAATGGGCATGGGTTAATCGCACATCTTGATCCCTGCACTCATTTTTAGGCCTTATCAATTTTTTGCCCTTTGTGTCCTATTCATTGCTTACTTTCCCACCTAGCTTTGGATACATCACACTTGGTCCGTTCATCTAAGTCATTGCCTTCCCAGACAGTCCACTCCATACTCATGTCACCCTTTGTATAAAACAGCTAGATCTAAATTGTCCATTCACCTTCACTCTGGTGAATATAGTCAATTTTCATTTGGATTGCAACACCCTCTGAACAATCAGTTTGATTTCCAGCTGAACTACGGATGTCTATTGACATTAGAAGCATTGAAGCATGTGTTGCCAGTGTGTCTGCTCCTCTTAACTGGAGACGAATGGTTCAAAATGACTAGAAAAAGAGCAGAGCCACACTAAATGATAAAATAATTAGTCAGTAGCTAACAATGGACAAACATTATTAGCTAGAAGTCACACAAGGGTTACAATTTAATCGAGATATATGTATTAAATCACCTGCCATGTGATGGACAGTAATTCATTAGTACATTACTGAAAGTTAGTTCAGTCCTTTTACCAAAGTAAATGTGTTACCTTTTATAGAATAGATGCTTCTCTCCTTACCGGAAACAGTCTCCAGAATGACTCTTTATAAAAAATCATGACAGACATTATCAGAGAGAACTGTGCAGTTATTCTATCATGGTAGGCTAGGAATAAATTTAAAATTGTAATCATTGACATTTCTTGAACTGGACTAAGCTGAGGCAGCTGCTCTCATGCCTCTGGCATTCTGTTACAGAGATACCATCAGGTTCTCTCCCAAAACACTCATGTATTTATTTCCCAAGAACCAAATTGATGAGGGATGAATCACAGGCAGAACTATGGGTCAAGTCAGTGATTCTGGGTTTACCTTCCTCAAGTGCTTGCGGACCCTGTAACACACCTCTCTAGGTCCCAAGTCAACCCTTCCCAACCCCACAATTCCATTAGTATATTCTTGGGTTCCTCCGAATTCTTCTGCATCCAATGATGCCAGGCCCTTGGACTCTCGATCTGCCACACCCCAGCCAATCACTTCCCCTTCCCCCCACCCCCTGTCACTGTCCGGTACCGTCACATTATTTGGGCTCCAACATTGTGTCCAAAAACCCAGAGCCACCCCTTAGTTTTGCCAATCCCCAACACCTGTTCCTGGTGTTGCAAAACCTTAACTGTGATGCTGAATTCCAGGCACCTATCATCAACTTGTAGCAACCTGCCTCTACCCTGCTGTGTATCTTAATTTTAATATTGTGAGAGATCAAAGTAAAGATAATAATAGCGTTCAAGGGAACTGATTTACAGTTTACATAGAAAAATAAACAGAAAATAGTGGAAATCAATCATCAAAACATCAGCAAAAATCCCAGGAGACCATGTAATGAAAATGCAATTTGACTTATTCAATCACTAAAATTGTGGCAGTGAAGATACGTTTTGCATTGTATTGAATAACTGAGCTTAGACTAGCAATTGGCAGATAATATTCCTGCTACATAGAAGCTAAATAATAACCATCTCCAACAAGGAAAGGTCAAACCATTCTCTCTTGGCCTTCAATGGTGCCATCATCAATGAGGCCTTCATTATTGACATCTTGGGGTGCTGGGGTTGGAGGGGGATGGAGGGGGATGGGAAGGACACTTAACCAGCAGGCTGAATGGGCCAATCACATCACAAAGTGGCTACAAGAGCAAGGCACAGTGTTGATAGATACTCTGCAATGAGTAGCTTACCTCCTGATCTCTCAAAACCTTGCCACAAGGTTCAAGTCAGAATGCACTGAAATATGTAGCATTCACTTGGATTACTGCATCTACAACAACATTCAAGAAGCTTGAAATCCATCCAGAAACAAGCCGTCTGCTTGATTGGGTCTCCTGCGACTGAAGTTAGAATCCATCCATCCACCTGTAAACTGCGGCTACAGGATATCTTATGTGTAGGATGCATGACAGCAACTTGCCAAGTTCACTTCAGCCACACCTCCTAACCCCATGATCCCTGCCATCAAGAAGAATTAGAGTTGCAGGGCCATGGGAACGTCATCATCGCCAAATTCCCTTCCAAGTTGCTCACCATCATGACTTAGACATGTATTGGTATTCCTTTTTCATTGCTGGGCCAATGCCCTTGAATTCCCTACCTAACAGCATTGTGTGAGCACCAACAGCATAAAGGCTGCAACAACTCAAATAGGAGGTCCACCACTATCTTTTCAGACTGAAAAGGAATGGGAACACATCCAGGCGGGATCACCCAGACCCCAGAACAAATATTTTTTAAAATAAATCACCACTTTGCAGCCAGAAGCTCCAGGGTCAAGCCTCACTTCAGGACTTGATGGCCATGGAAGGTGTGTTCACAACATGGCCAAACAGGTTGATAATGAGCCTATAAATCTTTCCAACCTGCCTGATGGCAGTCAGTAACAGCAGGAGAGTTTCCTGGTCAGCCAAGCTACAGAAGGCAATGGCAAACCACTGCAGTACTTTGCCAAGCATAATCATGGACCAATACAATGAAAGTCCATGGTCGCCAATGCCCTCTCAGGGCATCATACCTGAAGGAGAACAGCCGATAAGGAAGCCAGTCAATCATCAAAAGTCTGAAAATGTAGAAGCAATTGCAATTCCCGTAACAATGTTCATAGAAAATTATGTGAGTAATTATCTCTATTTTCTTTATTCAAGTTTAAAGATACAGGCCAGGTTAGCAACTAAACAGCATATGTTACATACTGCCTGTGAACCACATCACAGAAGATAAGCTATAACAAATATTTTAGAAACATTAAAATTATTTCCTTTTCTTAATAACTTGTGAAGAAGACAGTTACCATATAAAGTCTTCTCATGGAATGTAGGCAAAATATCCTTCTAAATGGACACTCAATTACCAGCTCTTTCTGCGCTACATTAGAATATCACCTCTCCGGGTTTGCTTACCGATTGCTGAATTCTGCATCAATTTTTAACTAATCCAAAGCAAGAGCTATATTATGACTATCATCTAATGTAAGACATAAGTACATGTTTTATCAACAATACTTGATGGTTGTACATTTTGGACAAGTGCACCAAAGTGATAGTTGCAGTTTTAGGAAATTGTGTTTGATGTTACTTGTGATGAGAATCTTCTGCCTTTTGAATAACCCTGTATTGAACATGGTTTTAAAAAAAAAAATCCTCAATTCAGTGGGGTGTCAGGTATCTTTATCAGGCATATGATTAGCACTAATAATTTGTGCATTCAAAACCAAGTGGCCTTTTTTCATCCTTTCTGAGAGCAGGAAAACAATTTCATGAGGAAGAAGCAATTCTCCCCAGCATTTCCAGGGAGGTGGGGATGGAGCAGGGGTACGGTCACAGTGGCCAGAATACCCAGAAATATGAGTGATGTGGAGGTCCCACCGAATTTAGCAGTAAGGCCTCCTTCAATTCTTTTATCTATGTTTTCTGGCTGAAAGCCGTGCAAACTGACTGGCTTACCGGTTGGCTGGAAAGTGGGAAGGGCTGCAGCCACAAACAGAAAGAGGGACAGAGTCATCATGGGTTAGAGTGGGGGGTGGAGAGGCTTTAAATTGGGTGGGAGGCATCAGATTCAGGGGGTGAGGTCTTCAGAACGTTTAGAAAATGGATAAGGCGGGCTCCAGAGCAAACGGGACTTTATATCAGGGGAGGTCGATTGATTCAGATCAGGAAAGCGGGGTGATGGTTTTTTGGGTAAATATAGTAACTGAAGGTATAGTCTCTCCTACTGCCTATCAGGGGTCACATGACCGTTCTTGGAGGTTCCGACCAATGAGCCCGAAGCGCGGATAATCCAGGGCGGGGGGGCAGAGTTTCCTGTCGAGGACCTGGTTAAAGCATGTAGCATCTGAAAAGCTCTCTGCAATAAAGTTAACTGTTTCTTGTTGAAAACTGTCTGGTATGTCAAGTCATTCCAGTTAAGTACTTCAATCCTCTTGGTCCACAAGAAATGCTGAAAAGGCACTCAAATGCTGAATTCAACCATTCTTGTATGCCACCATTTGCCTGGTTTCTAGAATACTGGGAAACCCAGACCACAGTTGCGGAGAATGGGGGTGTAGTCAGAGGGTGGGGGTGTGGTCAGCAGGTGGAGGGAAGTCGGGGAGTGGAGTGGTGGTCAAGGGGGATGGTGGATGGTTGGGGGGTAGGCGGTAGTCATGGGCTGGTGGGGAGGCTAGTCAGGGGGATAGCTGGGGCAGGGAGTCGGTGGGTCCAGTGTGGGGGGGAGGGGGGGTGGGGGGGCTGGTCAGGGAACCAGTACCATAGCTACCTAGGAGTTAGAAGTAGTTTTAATCCTTTAATATTTCCTTAGTAACTATTCTGCTAAGAGTGTTGGGGCAATTCAAAGCCTCCAATTTAAATTAGAGTTTCAGACAGATCCAGGTGCAGGGTAAACGCCCATTGTAAGTTTAAACTTCCCAGACAATTCCCATACAGTCCTTGCGTGGGGATTTCCAGGTGGTCCCCCAGCACTACTTCTAGGATAGCTCTGTGGTCAGTTCTCTGAGGAATGGAAGATCTGAGCTCCAGTTTCAGCCTGGTCAAACCCATATCCCCACTTGTACTGCTGATGATGTCGTTATCCGATCTTCACCTATAGTTCAGAAGCTGAGCTAAGAAAAGGACTATGAGGTCAATTAGCTTAGCAGCACATCGGCAGGATGAAATGGATTCAGTAACATTAAGATGAAAACGATTATTTTGTCCAAAAACTATTGAATTACCTGTAAAGTGTTACTTGGATAATGTCAAGCCTTCTTGATTTGAAAGTCTGTGGTAACACCAAAGTAGGCAAGATTCAACATCTTATAGCCAACAAGCATTGCAATGTATATTGCAAGTTTCTGTATCATTACTCACACTGTCATTTGGTTTCACTGTGCTTTCAGCTTTCTAGGTAATGAGTTTCATTGTGGAAAGGGTCAAAGGCTCTCAGTGCTTGGATGCAGGAACATAAATGCGCACATTTGATGAACCCATGTTGTTACTTAAATTCACTAGTGTTTGTTTATATTCTCTGTTTTTTAATAGATATCACAACTTTCTTCAAAAAGACAGAATAAAGATTTGTTTCACAGAATTTGCTTTCACAGCATTAAAAATTTAACAGCTATTTTCCTACATCTTCACCTCTGCTGAGAACAACAAATGATAGAAAATCGGATGGATTCTTTTACAGTTCTGCATTTTGTTAAAATTCATTTACAGGATGTAGGCATCGCTGGCTGGGCCAGCATTTATTGCCCATCCCTAATTGCCCTTGAGAAGCTGGTGGTGAGCTGCCTTCTTGAACTGCTGCAGTCCAGGTGGTGTAGGTACACCCACAGTGCTGTTAGGGAGGGAGTTCCAGGATTTTTGACCCAGCGACAGCAAAAGAATGGTGATGTATTTCCAAGTCAGGATGGTGAGTGGCTTGGAGGTGAAGTTCCAGGTGATGGTGTTCCCATCTATCTGCTTCCCCTGTCCTTTTAGATGGTAGCAGTCAGTTGGGCTAGTGCTGCCTAAGGACCCTTGGTGAGTTTCTATAGTGCATCTTGTAGACGGTGCACACTGCTGTCACTGTTCATCAGTGGTGGAGGGAGTGAATGTTTGTGGAAGGGGAGCCAATCAAGCGGGCTGCTTTGACATGGATGTTGTCAAGCTTCATGAGTATATTTGAAGGTGCATTCATCCAGAAAGTGGAGAGTATTCTATCACACTCCTGACTTGTAGATTGGGGAGTCAGGAGGTGAGTCACTCACCACAGGATGCCTCGCCTCTGTAGCCACATTATTTATGTGGCTAGTCCAATTAAGCTTCTGGTCAATGGTAACCTCTAGGATGGTGAAAGTGGGGGATTCAGCAATGAGTAATGAACATCATTGAATTTCAACCTGTCTAAATTTCTGATGTCTTCAATGCATTTGAACACAAACCAATGGAAATATTCCCTTACATTTGAAAATGATGGGAGCCTATATTGTACACATTTTAATTTATAATCTTTTTCAGGTAATTTGGCAGGAAAATCTGATCTGTATTTGTATCCATCTGTTTTTCATTTGTGTGCTCTTCACAAAACGTCAGAGCACAATGTGAAAACAGCTGAACAGCCAAAATGTGGCTTTGAAAAAGGATTTGGATAAGCATTGGAAGAGAAATAATTTTTGATCTACCAGGAAATGGTGGGAGGTAGGACCAGCTGGGTTGCTCTTTATTAAAACACAGCCAATGGTAAAGGCTGAGTTGTTCAAATCCCAAAGGGAAGTTTGAAACAACTGTCATTATCCATTTTTGCAATTTGTATGTTTCGAGATGCAGGCTTTGAATTCAGTAGTAATAAGACCACCTAGACTCCAGAGGTTTTTGATAAAACTAAATTAAACATTAAACATTTATTAATACAAGAACGATTGAATACACATACATATGTCTACAAAATTACTACAAAATAACTACAAAAATCCCTTACTTAACCTGACTCTCAGGTTCACCACCACTATGGCAACAGTAAATCTCATAGATTTAAATAGACACCTGACAAAGTTCACCCTGGACAGTTGCATTCAAAATGTTTTTTTTTAGCTCTGAGTCCTTGCAGACAGCAGCTTGAGGCTTGTAGACTGGAGACTTCTCACACTTATTGGATCTTAAAATGCATCTACCTTATACACAATTTCTTTTCACCTTTATTCACATCTTTCTCTTTTAACTTTACCTCTTCCAACAATAACATCATTCCATCCCATCAATTTTATTAGTAAGCTGAAAGAAATAAACACATTGTTTGGTGTCTTCTAGCTAGGTACAAGATTTCACCCTCATGAAATGGCTTCTTTATACAAATGCAAATTTATACTTTACCTTCTACCCTCTTTATGTTTAATTGATTAACATCTCAAAACTATTATACATCAAAGCACTCATACTAGCTGGCTTTAATCCAATTAAGACACACATAGATACAGACCCCATCAGAACTTTATATTTAAAATTGATTTCCAATAACATCATAGACATTAATATCTCTTCATGACACCCCTTGCATATTGAAAAATGAACCATCATAATATTAAAAGATGGCATTATTTTTAATAATCCATCTTACACTATCTCCTATACTTATTACACTATTACATTATCAGAAACATGCATTAACATAACAATATAAATACAAATTCTTGGTATCAGCAGAAATCATTCCAGTTCAGTGTCCATGTTTTAAAATGTCCAATTTTCCCTTTAACTTCAAACTCATGATAATGCACCTGCAATCAGATTCTCTCGTCCAGCAACATGTACAATCTGTAGATTAAATGGTTGCAGTAATAAGCTCCATCTAAATAACCTTGCACTTTTGTCTTGAAATTTGTCCAGAAACTTTAAAGGATTGTGGTCTGTATAAACAATTGTTTCTGACAATTTGTTTGTCACGTAGATTTCAAAATGCTGCAATGCTAACACCAACCCCAAAGTCTTTATTTCAATCATTGAATATCTTCTCTGTTGTGCTTTCAACTTCCGTGAAAATACTCTATCTGGTTTTCAATTCCAGTGTCATCTTCTTGTAACAGTACAGCCCAAATGCCTGTATCACTTGCGTCAATGGCCAACTTAAATTGTTTGGTGTAATTGGGTACTGTCAAAACTGGTGTCATAGTTAATACAGTTTTCAAATGATCAAATACCTTCTGGCGTTTCAGTATCCAATTAAACTTGTTGTTCTTTTTTAATAGTTCAGTCAGTAGAGCAACAACACTGCTAAAATTTGGTACAAATTTCCAGTAAAACCCATTCATGCCCAGAAATCTCAAAACTGCTTGTTTTGTTGTAGGCACTGGGAAATCCATGATAGCCTCGGCTTTCATATCTCTTGGAACTACCTTACCATGTCCAATGGTATGGCCGAGGTACACAGCTTGCGCTTTTGCAAATTCGCTTTTAGCCAAGTTCATCACCTTAGATTCTTATAATCAAGTAAATAATTCTTCCAAATGCTGTAAATGCACTTCCCACATCTGACTGAAAACAATCAGATCATCAATATAAACAGCACAATTGCTTAAACCTGCAATTACTTTGTTTGTCAGTCTTGGAAATGCCGCAGGTGCATTCTTCATACCAAATTGCATGAATTTAAATTGATATAGTCCATTTGGTGAAACAAAAGCTGATATTCCCCTTTGCTCTCTCCAATAACAGTACTTGCCAATACCCTTTTAGTAAGTCAATCTTTGTGATAAATTTTGATTGTCCCACTTTCTCAATACAATCCCCCAACTGTGGTATAGGATATGAATCCACTTTTGTCACCACATTCACCTGGTGATAGTCCACACAGTCTGTGTGTTCCATCTGGTTACAGTACAAGTACAATAGGCGAACTACAGTTACTACAACTAGAGTCAAGGACATCATTTTGAAGCATTAAAACAATTTCTTTCTGTACTTGTGATAGCTTTGCTGGATTTAATCTATAAGGATGTTGCTTTATCGAAGAGGCCTCATGTACAACTAAATCTGTACTTATTTCCATAAATAGCTTGGTGTGACTGCAATAGCTTTACCAAATCACTTTGACACTTGTCTGGAAGGTAATAAAATATTATATTTAAATTTTCAGGTACCCCCTCATTATCCAATTTGATTAGAGGAAAGTCAATGTCAAAGTCCTGCACTTCTACCTCTTTCTTATCATCTACTACCACTAATACCTCTTTTTGCCCCTCTCCCCTGTCAAAGTACTTTTGAAGCATATTTACATACCCACCCTCTGCTTCTTTCTGCTATCCAAAGTATTTTTTAAATAAATTACTTTACTCAATTTCTTTTCAATCCTGTAAGGCCCACTAAACTTTGCCTTTAATGAGTTCCCCAGTAATGGTAACAGAACTAGAACTTCCTCTCCAGCAATAAAACTGTGAGCTTTAGCTTTCTTATCTGCCTTCACTTTCATCACTCACTGTGATATCTTCAAAGAATGTTCCCTACCCAACTCATATGCTCTTTCTAATCTCTCTCGCAACTTCAGAATATCAGTATTGCGTGCAGAAATCCTGAAGTTGCTGTCTGTCACTCAGGGTTATGACACAGGTGGCACTGTTTGGGGCCCTGTGAAAATATTTTCTGATTGGCTCCTTGCAAAACCTGATTATACCCCTGCTGCTCTATGCTGTGAATGTCCAGCAAAGAACATTGCAATCAGCCTTGTACCACTGTTCGATGTTAGAGAGGAAATTCTTAACAGAGAGATCAGTAGATCTCTCAGCAAGGCTTACTTTGTGGTCAGGGACAAGCGTCCTTGCTTTGCCATTGACTATAACCTCTGAGCCCACGTTTTTTGATGCTCGCACAATATTGTTATCTGCTGCTAGTGCTGAAATTGCCGATTCTGTATGCTTTATTTTGCCTTGACATTTTGCGGTACATAACTGCATTTGATTAATAGGTGTAATAAAATGTTACACAAGTTACAGCATTCAGTATCAAATGGCATTAAAGAGCTTCATTGTGGGAATTAATTTGGGCTAGTTAAAAGGACATTCCCTCCGTACTTGTTTTGAAAATAATTTGGTGGGAGTGGGTGTCGAATAATGGGTTAATGGTTAATGTAATGAGTTAGTGATGTGCATCATGATGTGACAGTAACATCAGTAGTCATGTGCAAAAGACTTAGACGGAAAGATGGAACAGTCTGTACAAGAGAGAGATGCACTTACCTAGAAGCTTGGAATGTACTAGTGTAAATAAAGGAGTTTGTGAAGAAACTTAGTGGAGTCAGACATAAGTCACTCATAAGTAGTGGGAAATCTTCCCAATCCAGATTAGGCCACAAGTTACCTGCAGAGGGATCCAAATACTATTCAAAGTGAAAACCAAACCACAAACTAGTCAGGGGATTTAAGTTTTCCATTTTGTTCTCATCAAGAACAAGAATTTTATTGATGAGTGTTACAACCGGTCTCCTGGCGCGGTCCCCCAATTTGCTAACTTCCCGAACAGAACCCCAATTTTATGATGCTCACAGGTGAGGACAAATGAGCTGGCCCCCCTTCTTTATTCAACCACCACCACCAACCATCCCGCCCCCTCCGACACCCCCGGTTGGTCACAACAAGGTTAATTTAAAAGGGATCCCTTCCCCCTTGGATATCTTTTCCCAGTCTGAATGTATGTTTTTTGAAGGAGGCTATTAAACCAGGTTTTCTTGGGTGAAAGAAGGAGTAAGTTTATTAGTTACTAAAACCTGAGAAAAATAATAAAAACGCAACACACAAACACAGCGATCAGAAATGAGAAGATCCAAATAAAAGTTTAAAAGAATATAGGAATCGGGAAGGTGATGGCAGAGTGGTATTATTGCTGGACTAGTAATCCAGAGGCCAGAGTAAATACTCTGGGGGGCCTGGGTTCAAATCTCACCACAGCAGATGGTAGAATTTGAATTCAATCAATAAAAATCTGGAATTAAAAGTCTAATGATGACCCTAAAGCCATTGTTGATTATCATTAAAAACCCATCTGTTGCCCTTTAGGGAAAGAAATCTGCCATCCTTACCTGGTCTGGCCTACATGTGACTCCAGACCCCACAAGCAATGTGGTTGATGCTGTAACTGGCTTAGCAAGCCACTCAACTATATTAAAGCCACTAGAAAGTCAATAAGGGTACTTAGTCCACATGGATTGCAGTGGTTCAAGAAGGCAGCTCACCACCATCACCTTCTCAAGGGCAATAAATGCTGGCCTAGCCAGCAACACCCACATCCCATAAATGATTTTTTTTTAAAAACAACTTTGGCTTGTCCATGAGGCATAGATGGCCATACGTTGTGGCCGTTAAATTGGGTAATTCCAGCAGAGCTAACTTTGCAGCTTTGCAATTGGTTTGGAGACACTTAATTCTGCAGGGTAGCTGAAGAGGCTATCCTATTTCTTTTTTGATTGTGGTGTCTGTTAAGCCTTGCCTCCAGCAACAGAGAGAGAGAGAGAGAGAACCATTTATACATTCTGAGATGAGATGGATTTTTGGGTAACTTTTGAGACTTTAAAAATAGTCTTTTGTCTCCTCAACCACAGGAGATTAAAGTTCAGTCTTTTGCATCTTTCCTATCTCCCTTTCAAGTGTCTCGGTTTGAAGAAGGCCATGACATCTTTTCAGGTGCAATATTCCATGTTCTCTCACAAACAGGTCTGTCGGTATAATCTACATAGGAATTTTCCAGGAAGTGGTCATTTTACATTATCAGGCATCTTTTGCTCAGTGTCCTTGCTTGTATTTCTTTAAAAACACACAAGCCTTCCTTTAAAATTTCAATATGCCCATAAGTAATTCATGGCAGTAATCGGCTTTTCACGACATGAGGAATTGATCATTTCCTTGTCAGGCACCACAGCACAACCGATGGTGTAGCATGGCTGCATGTGGAATCTATAAATTCATGGTTTTGCTCTTGTCCTTTTGAAAATAATAAACAAACAGTGTGAAGCTTCTTGAAGATTAAAAACAAATTGTCCTGTGTTCCTATTAAATATTTTGTTTGTCATTTTCAATTGCTAATACCTGATACATAGAAAAACAATGCCATCTTTTTCAAGATTATCAATTAACTATTGTGTTTGGCAACATGTAAATTGAATTGGGTTTACAAACAAAGCTGTATTTTAGCTTTGATGAAAGGTTACATTCTCGTAGGAAGCCACTTACATGCTTGAAATGTAATATCATTAAGTGCTGGTGATTTATTTCTGTTTGTGATCTCTTCAGGTTTTGTCTGACTGACCAGCTTTATTGTTAAATGTATTTGTGAGCTGTGCTCTTGTCAAATTCATTTGGACTTCGATTGATTTCAAGGGAGTTTGGAAGAAAAGAACAGGAAATTGCCTGGTTCTGCAGTCTGACTGAGTGGAATCCATAACATAGCCCTACATTACATATATCACAATTCAATTCCAAATAAGTAAAAACATATGACTCAGGGGAAGAAATTAGATTATCATGAGACTGTAATAAAATGCTGTTGTTTGATGCATAAAGTTCTTTTATACTACTGTACTGAAGTTACTGGAAAATAAATTAAACTCTTGTGGTGTGTCCTCATTGTTGTTTGTTTGTGTTTTTTTAATCTTTCATGGGATGTAGGCATCACCAGCAAGGCCAGCATTTGTTACTCATCCCTAATTGCCCTTGAGCTTAGTGGTTTGCTAGGCCCTTTCAGGAGGCATTTACGAGTCAACCACATCACTGTGGATCTGGAGTCACATGTAGGCTAGACTGGGAAGAAAAACAGATTTCCTTTCCTAAAGGACATTAGTGAATTACAACAATTGATGACAATTCCATGGTCACCATTACTAAGGCTGGCTTTCAATTACAGATTTATTAATTGGATTTTAAATTCTACCAGCTGCCATTAGCATTAGCCTCAGGATTACTAGACCAATGACACGACCACTATGCCATCGTCTCCCCCCAATTTTGTATTCATGTCAAATTTGGATACTTTTCCATTTCAGTGTAAATACTTTGTCATTTACCCTGTAAAAGCATCTGTGCCCAATTAAAATTTTGCCAGTTCAAAGAGGTCAAATATTCAAGCAGGACACTGTGATTAATACAAAATGTAGAGTAATGTAACTAGAAGTATTGTCAATCATACAGAGCAGTGCAGGTTATGGAAAACGTGTGGGGTTACTGGTCACAGGTGTCAAAGACTACTTATAGGAACAGCTGCAAAACCAAAGAGTAAGACTATAGATTCCTCTGTTCTGCCATAATATTGCATTTCCTCACTTAGGAACATGGGACTTAGCAGCAGGAATAGGCCATTTGGCCTCCAAGACTGCTCCACCATTTGATAAGATCATGACTGATCTAATTGTGGTCTCAATTCCACTTTCCTGTCTGCCCCCCCCATAATCCTCAACTTCCTCGTCTATCAAAAATCCATCTGATTTAGCTTTGAATAAATTCAATGACCCAGTCTCCACTGTTCTCTGAGGAAGAGAATTCCACAGACTAATGACCCTCTAAGGGGGAAAAAAAATTCTCAGCATTTCCATCTTAAAAGGGGGACCTCTTATTTTTAAACTCTGTCACCTAAGTCTAGTCTCCCCCACAAGAGGAATCACCCGCCGGGTATCCACTCTTATCAAATCCCTTCAGGACATTATATATTAGGTCACCTCTCACTCTTCTAAACTCCAATGGGTAAAGGCCAAACCTGTTCAACTTTTCTTCATAAGGCAAGTCCCTTATACTAGGAATGATTTAAGTGAACCTTCTCCAAACTGCTTCTAACGCAATTATAACCTTTTTCAAATAAGGACACCAAAACTGCACACAGTATTCCAGATGTGGTCTCACCAAGGCCCTGTACAGATGCAGTAAAACTTCCCTAATTTTATATTCCATTCCCCTTGCAATAAATTTGCCTTCCCTAATCACTTGCTGTATCTGCATACTAACTTTTTATGATTCATGTACCAGGACACCCAGATCCCCCTGTACCACCAAGTTCTGAAATCTCTCTCCATTTAAATAGTATACTGTATTTCTATTCTTCCCGCCAAAGTGAACAAGTTCACATTTTTCCACATTATACTCCATTTGCCACATTTTTGTCCAGTCACTTAACCTATCTATGTCCCTTTGCAGGTTCTTTACCTCCTCTTAACAGCTTACTTTCCTGCCTATCTTGGAGTCATCTGCAAATTTTGTCCCTTCATCCATTGTTTTAGCTTGTAAATAGTTGAGGCCTCAGCACTGATCTCCGTGGCACGTCACTAGTTGCAGCTTGCCAAACCAAAATGGACCCATTTATCCATATTCTCTGCTTCCCATTAACTAACCAGCCCTTTATCCATGGTACCCTCCACACCACGAGATCTTAATTTGTGTCGTAATCTTTGATATAGCACCTTATCAAAAGCCTTTTAGAAATCCAAGCACCACATCTACCTTTGTCTACCTACCTAAGAACATAAGAACATAAGAAATTGGAGTAATAGGCCAATCGGCCCCTCAAGCCTGCCCAGCCATTCAATAAGATATTGGTTGATCTGCCCCAGACCTCAACTCCTCTTTCACGCCATAGCCCTCAACTCTTAATATTTCAAAAATCTATCTACTTCCTCTTTAAATACTTTCAGTGATCTAGCCTCCACAACTCTCTGGGGGAGAGAATTCCAGACATTCACTACCCTGTGAGAGAAGAAAATCCTGCGCTTCTCAGTTTTAAATTCGTATCCCCTTATTCTGAAACAATGTCCCCTAGTTCGAGATTCCCCCTACCAGTGGAAACATCTTCTCAACATCTACCCTGTCTAGCCTCCTCAGAATTTTGTATGTTTCAATATGATCACCCCTCATTCTTCTAAACTCCAATAAATTAAGGTCTAACCTTTTTAACCATTCTTGATAAGTCAACCCCTTCATCCCAGGAATCAGCCAAGTGAATCTTTTTTGAACTGCCTCCAATGCCAGTATATCCTTTCTTAAATACGGGGACCAAAACTGTACACAGTACTCCAGGCGCAGCCTCAACAACAAGACTTCTCTATTTTTAAACTCCAGCCCCCTAGCAATACAAGCCAAAATTCCACTTACCTTCTTAATTACTTGTTGCATCTGCATGTTAACTTTTTGTGTTTCATGCACAAGAGCACCCAATCCCTCCATGCTGCACTTTTTTGGAGTCTCTCTCCATTTAAGTAATAGCCTGTCTTTTGATTCCTGCCAAAGAAAGATGGGAGAAGTCCCATATTCCTATCTTGCTTGTTACTTCCTCAAAAAACATAATAATTAATTTTAATTCTTTCTCATCAGCAGCCATAATGAATAATGGCTCTTCACTGCACTCCCATTAGCTGTGCACTAACATGTCCCCAACAATTCATTCTTCCCGTCAACAACTTTGAAAGTTTGATTCTGTCCCTCTCCAGCCTGTTAACAAGCTCTTCAACATCTGGTTAATTGGAGGCACACGGGTTGCCAGCTCCTCCTGCCACCTCCCTTTAAAAATTCCAGTGTGACACAGAGACATCAGAAGACTGACCTGCCATATTTTCAGAGCACACTTGCATCTGACTTCACTACCACGGGCAATTGTAAACCTTGCCCAGATGTCATGAACATTGTAGATGATCTCTACTAACCAATTTACTATGATCAGCGTTAATTGGAAAAGCTGTGCTATCCAGTTGTAATTCAGTCTTATGGAAACTGTTGTCAAGTTATTCACATGAGAAAAGAGATGTTGGGAAAAGCAGCATACTGTAACCTTTACTCAGTGTAATATATTCAAATTTGAGTCTATAAAGAGATTGACAATTATAGAAAGGCTCTGCTATTTTCATTGCATAATTCCCTAAGGTTATTGTACTCATTTTCTGCAAACATACGTACAAAGGCAGAAGAATCTGAGAAATTTTTGCCAACTTCAAGGGATTGTAAAACAATACAGATCCACTACAGGGCATCAGTACTATTTTAGACATAATCACTAAAGGTCACAAGTTTGCAAATGAAATAGTTTCTGTCAGTTACCTCATCCTGATTACCTCCTAATCTGCATTCAAATTCAGTTGAAGGGACTCTGATGGAGCAAGTTTCATCTAATTATAATTATTGTATATTTATTCCTGTATTTCCTCATTACATATTTTTTGAACTGGAGATAAAAAGATGCTCTCCCTTCTCTTGAAAAGCTAAGCTAAGGGGAGGCAATGGCATCGTGGTATTGTTGCTGGACTAGAAATCCAGGGACCCAGGATAATACTCTGGGGATCTGGGTTCAAATCCCAATTTGAATCCAATAAAAATCTGGAATTAGAAGTCTGATGATAACCATGAAACCATTACTGGTTGTTATAAAAACCCATCTGGTTTATGTCCTTCAGGGAAGGAAATCTGCTATCCTTACCTGGTCCAGCCTACATGTGACTCCAGACCCACAGCAATGCAGTTGACTCTTAAATCCCCTCTGAACAAGGATAGTTAGGGATGAGCAATAAATGTTGGCCCAGCTAGCAATGCCCATGTCCCATGAATGAATAAAAAAAAATATGTCTGCAAGGAAGTAAGTTATATTGTTTGGCTCATTAACATGATATGTTACCATTGTGGTCTGTTTTGATAGTTCTGCAGCCAAACATTTCCTGAAAATAAACAGGACAAGCTTCTCTCATTCTTTCATCATGCATAATATAACATGAATCATGGTTATGCCTAACTTCACAGTTACTCTGGGAGTTTTGGGATTTGTAGGCCAGTAATTCTCACTGGTCAACGTAGGCACCAAATCCATCAACAAGGAGAGAAGTGAGCCACTAAGGAGGTGAAGAATAAATACAGAAGCCAAACTTCCATTTTAAGGATTAGTGGTGTGCAAAGGTTCTGACAAGCAACATTCTTGCTCTGACCACTGAATTACTAGTTCATTTACAACACTTTGGACATTGCAGACTGTCATTGCTGCCTCTTATCTTTGTAGTTCTTATGTATCCTCCTGAGTGTAGTTAAACCCATTCTACTAACTTATAAATCACAGGTACAAATTGCCACTATAACCACAATAAATCATTAATCTGCAGTCCACTCAATCTATTAATTTCACAACCAAATTTTAAATTCAAAAACACTTCACTGCAGATATTGTCCACAATTCACATGTAAACCAGGGCTTTTGAAATCAGCTTATGCTCAACATAACCCTTTTCTCAAATTTAAATTCATTTTTGTCCATAATGTTCCTTGTTTTTACTTACTACTAAATAGGAATTTCAAATTACTTCACAGAAGTATCAGTGATCGGATTTTCTGTCCCTCTGCTGATTTTTCAATGGAAGGCGAGTGGATAAGAGCAATAAATTAGTCAGGGACATGTTACACCAGATCCTCTGCCCTGTTTTTAATAATCATTCAATATAATGCTGGAGGTGGCAAGGGTTGTATGATAAATCCATCCATTTATCATCGTCAAATGACAGAAATATTTCATTCAATTTATTTTCCACTATTCCACCTGAACATTTATAGCTACATTGGGAGAAAGGAGCTCCTTACTATACATAGCAGAAGCAGAGCTAGAAGTTAACAAATCAAAAAACCTGTGGAGTCAATTACCGAGATGTGGAGAGACTTAGGGAGGGAATTCCTGAGCTTAGGGCATAGGCAGCTGGAGTCAAATATCTCACTCAGCTGCACTTCCACCTCTGTTATGGCCAAGTGGAAGATATAGGCTAAGGTGTCTAGTTTAGTACCACGCTAACTCTTTGAAGGGGACAGAGTATTATCAATATTTTCATGGATGATGTATGATATCAGTGATACTCTATACAACCCCACTTGGATATTGCTGTAGGATGAAGGCTGTTTGCTTATAACCAGAAAAACCAATTAAATAAAAGGTGCTTAGAATGAGTTGTGGGCTGGGTCTGCTTATTGTGGCTTGAAATTGTTCCAAATTGCCCAGCCCTTATAATGTATAGTTGTGGTCCTCATCAACACACCCAAGTGCTGATGCTGACATAGGGGTCTCCACAGCAAGTGCCAGATCTTCACTGAATTGTGAATATAAAAACAAAAGCACATTTCACATGCTAGCAGTAATTTGTCTTGAAGAATAAATGTGGGATGATGGTACATTGGTTAATGGCAATAACAATGCAGAATTATAATGTAGCACCACCTGCTATGACATGGCAGATGATGTGTGCCAGGTGAATCAAATCCACTTGGTCGCGCTATCACAACCATTTTGCAATTTATATTTATTATAGGATGCGTGCACTAAATTCAGAAGTGATAAGTCCACCAAGAGATTTTTAAAAATTAAATTAAAATATTTATTAACAAAATAAAATGTCAATCACAAACATAAGACTATTACTATTGTAATAACTTCTAAAATTCCTAATTAACCTGACCTCCAGTTACACTCCCTTTAAGTCAATGGTCCCCAATAGATTTTAGATTTAAAACAAACTCAGCAAGTTAACACAATGCCCTGGGCAATGGCATTCCAAAGGGCTTTTCTCCAGCTTCTGTTTTTGTAGACAACAGACTTATGCACAAATGCAGGAGGCTTCATTAAGGCTATTTCACATACTCGTATTAGATCTTACATGCCCTTCTCACACATAACCTTTCATTCTCATTTATATATGTTTCTCTCTTTTTAATATGTAAATTATATTGTCCCATATGTCTTTGAAACTGTATCTTCCTCACAATAAAAGACTTTTACTATTTCCAGTAACATTTGGGAAATGAATACATTCCTTAGCCTTGTTTATCTGCCTATTTGTAAACAGACTAAAATCCCTTTGAAATCCAAATTTCCCTTCATTTATCTAAAAATGCAAATTCCCTTCACACTTTACGTGCTAAACCAGCATCCATGTTTACCTATTAGCATGTCAAGCACCTAGCTTCTTTTGGTGAATTAAATTTGCAGTCCACTTGATTCCAAATATAATTAAATCACACACAAACAGGCCTAACTATACTTACCCCCACAAACCTGCTTCACAATAAACCAGAAAAATATTATGAAAATGATTATACTTTCTTGACACCACCTGAACCAGCAACATGAAGGCACACTTGATGGGGGGAGTTGTGGGTTTTGGGGGCTCAGCTGACCACAGCAGAAGTTTCTTTTTGAGGGTTTATGGGAAAGCACTCCTGCTCCTCCATCAATTAGTGATCTAAAAAGCACTCATCTGCTGGATCTCACTGGGTTTCCTGAGCTTTGGGAAACCTAGCCAGCCATTAAATTGAAATGGCTGCCAAGATCTTAGGAGTAAGGTCTCCTTAACATATTATAATTCCTGACTCTCCTCTCAAGAACAGGCTACTTGGACATCCCAAATCTGCTGCTTTAAATGAGAAATATGGACATAGAAGCTGTAGGGGTTGGTTTTGCATATTTGCAGATTTAACACCCCCATCCATCTCCTAAGTGATGATGAAGATTTAAAATGCCCCTCATGGTGTTTCTTTTTATAATCAATTCCATCGATGAGCAAACCTGTCTAGTAGACAAGCCTGTTATGAAAAGTGGTTGGAGCGGCTGTTACTGTCCGTCTTATATAAGATGTTGTGGAATCCTATATATAATGCTGTAGCAATTTTGAAATAAAAGGGAGGATTGCTTACTCTCCAGAATACTATTTTCCATATTGTAAAAGATTACCCATCATTGGAAAGGCTGGTCTACTGACTACATCCTTTACTTCCCAGGAAGAGTTAGGAGTCAACATTCAAAGCATATATTTTGGATTTTTCCCCAAGACATACAGACCACCAAAGAATGGACAAATTGAATTCACCAGTGTCAAGAGACTCTTCTTTCCATTGTCCACTACCAGCACACATTTTTTTGTCTTATATTTTTGCAAAAACTATCAGTCAGGTTCGACATGCAAATTCCACCAAATTACCCAGGAACCATCTTCTCCTTCAGTTCTCTGCCCAAAGATAGGCCCAGCCTGCAGTGCCACGATCTCAAACACGGGTAGGGCAAGGAGGCACGTCTCAAATGCACCCCATGCTGTTGGCCACAATCTGGTTCACACCAGCTATCTGCCCCCCACTTCCTCCACACCACCCCCACCACCACCCCCACCTCCCCCCCACCCCAACCCCACAAGGGGTCTGAGTTTCTGCGGCAACATGCCCTTTCACATGCATGTTGTAGTCTAGAGCTATGGATAGTGATGGTAGAGGCTCCAATTTTCTTTCCATTACATGGCCGGCCAGGAATCTCTCCTGCTCTTACAACCTGCCAATGGTGTATGTTGGAAGGATTTGCAGCTTGCAACTCAACCTCTTTGGTCATCAAAAGTCCTGTGGCTGAATAATATGCTCTGCGATTGGGAGCCTTACCCACTTCGCGGAGTATATTACAGGGTGTGATGACATCAGACACCATTCACAATGTCATCACGCCGATTTACAATAACACCATATGTGGGCAGGTCAAAAAGTCGGGAACTCACCCACACTATTTAAATGTTAATTTAAATGCCAATTGAGGCATCTGACTGGAACAATACAGCCAGGAGGCAATAATATGCCTTAAAGGTCAAATTTACATCAGGTGGGGAACCCATTTTTTAAAGGATAACCTTGTTTGGGACAGTTTGTTAGGCTCTGCCCTTGGCTGCAGTTGAGGTCTGCAGTTCAAAATCCTTTGACTGCAGGGACTGCTCTTTTCAGTGGGTAAAGGTAAATGGTGGATATTTTCTCTTGGGAAGGACTCTCCTGTCATTCAGAGGGCTATTTTGATAGTTCATTGAATATTCTTCTGTCCATAACCCAGGGGTGAGGGGTGAATACTCACAGCGACAGGTGGGGATTGTGGTCTCTGTTGGGGACACAACCTTCGGTGAGGAGTAGGGGAGGGATTTGGAGGAGGAGTAAAAGGGTGAAGTGAATAAGGGATCCGAGTGAGGCTCAGAATGCTGTGGGTCCACAGGAAGGGGACAGAGCAGCACCAGACCCAGGTGGTCAAGAGGAGCCAGAAACCCTCATCAGAGTTACAGACAGCATTATGCTGCACCAAGGGTATACAGGCAGCGATTCAGCTACCTGGGTGAGACAGGGCAACTGTTACATCACTTTGTGAGATGCTTGCAAGGGAGATCTCGTCAAACTGCCTTTGGGGCCACCGGATGCCGGTCACCTTGAAGCTTACAATAGCGCTGAACAGTTTCACCACAGGCTCTTTTCTGGCAACCTGTGGAAATCTGACTGGGATAGCACAGCCTGCTATACACAATTGGTAAAGGTGTTCACAGATGCAATGTTCCCGAGGGCCGGCAATTACATCACCTTCACACAGGATGCCCAAAGCCAGAATGAGAGAGCCCAAGAATTTGCAGCTGTTGCTGGTTTACTCAGGGTGCAGGGAGCTATTGATTGCATGCACATAGCCATCAAGGCTCCTGAAGGATAACCCTGTTCATAAACAGAAAGGGGTTCCACTCGATCCACGTGCAGCTGGTATGCAACCACAAACGGCAGGTCGTGCAGGTGTGTGCCAGGTATCCGGGCAGCAGCCATTATACATATATTCTTAGTAATTCTTAAGTTTCAGACCTTTTCATCAACCCAGATGCATTGGAGAGATGGCTTCTAGGCAACAAGGATTATTCTCTCAAGGGGTGGCTCAAGACGCCTGTGAGGGTGCCAAGATCTGAGGAAGAGAGGAGGTACAACGAGTGTCACGTCAGCACCAGGGTCATAGTGGAGCTGACCATTGGACTCCCCCAGATGCGCTTCCAATTCTTTGGACCATTCCAGAGATACATTGCAGTATTTCTCCTCATGTTTCTCCCTGATGGTTGTGCTCTGCTGTGTCCTCCACAACATCGCCATATAACAAGGGATGCCCTGGAGGATGAAGAAAGGCCAGAAGGGGACCAATACTTGAAGAATGATGGTGAGGATGAGGTGAGGGAACATGGCGAGGATGAGGTGAGGGAACATGGTGCTGCTACTGCAATGCCCCTGGCAATGACCGCGGGGATGCCCTTGACACCAGGGACACCTTAATACACCAAAGGTTTATGTAGAGCCTCTAGCCACTGCAACAAGTGTTAGGTGAAATATTGTCTCTCTATCTCACAGTTGCAATGAGCAAGTCCTGAAGCCCTTACATCCAAACCTTCTACACATCTACACGATTCCTCCAGCTCTCCCTCAACCTTTAATTTCCTACCTCAATCTTCAGGCACATGTCACACAGCTATAGCTATCAATAAGAGCATAAGCATGAGGGAGCAAGTTTTGTGTCAATCCACAACCCTTCAAGGCATAACAACATCATTAAAGAGAAATGTCACCCACATGACCCTATTCGTGACTAATGTGGGTATTTACAAATATGTTTGCAAGTGCTCTGTCGCAATGCTTTCCATTCACTTGCAGCTGCACTGGAGAGAGGCGTCTGATCCAACACCTCCCTTGCCCTGGCTGACTTTGGTGAGCAGTCTCTGTGCAGCTATGGCCCTGAGCAGCTGGCTACTCCAGGAGGCTTTTGTACAGGCACATGCAAGTCTTCAGTCACTGCAGTAATGGTCGAGGCCTGTACCAATGGCTATTGAATGGAAGACTTGCTGCCCCCATTATAAGTGCCTTGAGAGGAACTTCCAGAGGGAGGCAGCTGCTGCTTTTCCCCCACCACTAGGACCGGCTAGTCCTCCCTGCCAACCGGAGAGGTTCCCAGTTCCCCTGTCACCCTGGGTCTGTGCCACTGAACTCAGAGACAGCCGACAGTGTGCAGGTCGGAGTGCATCCCGACAATGGCATCTGCAATGCGCTCAGTTTGTCTTGTCAGTCTGTCTATGCAGGAGGCTTGGCGCTCCGAAGACTGGGTGATTGCAGCGCTCATGGCTGGATGGACACCTCCATAGTCTGGGCCGGAGAACGCGACCCCTCTGGTATACTCGCCCAAGTCTTCACTGACCTCTCATTATACATCCAGCATCTGCCGCCTTATGGATGACTCCAGAGGCTCATCATGCAGCCCAGAATGAGAGTCTAGATCACCCTGCACACTCGTCTGACTGCCCGAGGCCTGCTCCACCACACCTCTGGCAGCTGCACGTGTGAATGTGAAGTGCCCTCACCAGTGTGTGCATGACACTTGTCAATGCGCAGAACTATGCCAAAGTGCCAATATTTGCTGGATGCAGAGAGAGGATGTGACATTGCACCCTCGGAGGGATCCTCGGAGGAGGAGGAGGAGGAGGAGGACGGTTGCTACACAGTTTCTGCTGCAGCCTGCACTGAAGAGGCTTCTCCCATAAGAAAAAGAGATCAGTAAGAGGGTAATTGGGTATCACCTTACTTAATGCATCACCTCCATCACACAACTCACACAAACCTTTTCACAGTGTGATCTGCAAAAATGAACCCCGCAGGCACTGTGAAACCTTTAGCAATGACATGAAGCTTCTGATCATGAACTTGTTAAGATTCCAAAAGTGCAAAATCTATACGCCAAACACATTGCATATTTCCTAACCTCCTTTAAAACAAAGCAACCTCCTCTTATCACCCAGTCTGACACTTTTGCCATCTCACCAGAACCAGGCCTCTCTCTAATCTCACCACTGCCTATACTCCTGATCGTCTCGGGCTCAAGCAGGACCAGCACTAGCTCCCATAAGAAGTCAGGACTTCCATGTTGAGTGTACCCCTACCTGTACGGGCTCGCTCTCGGGCATTGTGGTTCCACTTCTCCTGAAAATATTTGACACAGAAGTTCCATCAACAATCTCAAACTGTCATGTCATGACTCAATCCCATTATCGGGTCAGCGTGTACCCAATCGAAGCCTCAGTTCAGAATTCATAAGATCATTCTGTCAACCACCCACTGATGGCTTGATCATTGCTTGGAATGCACAGTGGCATGGTCTAGGACAGCTGTACCCTTGTGGAAACTTGCAAATTTGGTTGAGCAGCTAATCTCGAAATCCTACTGCATTTGCTTGTGAGGCCTCTATCACACTGGACAAATATTGTTCACACTGATGCCACACTCAACCTTGCCAACCTCATGAGATCATTGAAACTTTTGTGACACTGGGGCCAGGTCCTCCTCACAACATCCGCACTGCTGCCCTCCTCAGCCACCTTCTCCCTCGCCGCACGAGTCTGCCTGGGCTTCCTTCTCTTCCTAGTGCTCAGAATTAGATATTCACATCTCCCCTCAACTGCACAGGGGGGCATCGAGGGCAGCCTCATTGAACCTGGGGGCAGCTTACGCCCTTTTGGAGAGACTCTCCCTAGCTTCTGATGATGCAAACATCTATGCAAGGAAGTACTTAATCAAAGTATAACACCTCAATGTCTGAAGGTGGTAGGCTTATTGATTTATGGCAATTTTGCCACCAATGAAGTTTTAAATGGTTGGCAGACATAAGCTCAAATTAAATTAGCTTACCCTGGATAGAACACAAAAGTCAAATTTCTTCACTGTTTTTTCTGTGCTTCAAGGATCATATAATGGGTCATCTGACATTGTCCCATGCCAGGAGGCCCATTAAAGAGCTGACTGTGACCTTGTTCCAGGTCATGGCCTGCTATCTCTGAGACCAGACACCCCACCCTCCAGCACACATTGGGCAGGATAGAGGTCTATAACCCACCCTTGCCACTAATTGACAGCGATCAGTGTATTATTGGATGCACTCCAATGGTGGGCCTGGAAGTTCTGGTTGCGGAAACCACCATCAGCGCAGGTCTGCATTATTCAGACCCTGGAGTGGGACTTGAACCCAGAGCTTCTGGCTCAGAGGCAGGGACGCTACACTGCACAACAAGACCTCCTTAGGAACAATGGAGGGTGGTAATCCTGTCAGACTTAATATAAATTAGTCAATACCCATCCAATAGAAATTAATGGAGCAATTAATACTGAGAAAGGTACAGGTTTCACTCAGACTTATGTCATGGGTTAACAAGTTTACATTCATAAGCTATAAAATCAAAAGGCCAATTTTGTTCCTATTGTTATTGTTAGATAAAATTTGGAAATTAATCTACAATTTCATTCCATGGTGCGCTGGAAAAATTAGCAATTTAAGCACTACTTTGGCTCATTTGAAGTTAGATAAAATGTTCCAATCAGACCCTTATTTACAAGAAAGATGATGTGCTTTGATCTCAAAGGTGCCAAGGTTTGCACAACACACCCAAACCGGAAGGTGCGATGTCAGCCTTGGGTTTCATATAAAAAGTCAGGGTGAGCCTCTCTGGTCTCCACCAACAGCTCGTCCTTCTGCAGCATCGAACTTTGTGCTGCCTGTCTTACTAACAGCTGCTTCAGGAGGTTGCAGTGCACTCTGCGAGGCATGGGGGAATGACAGAGGAGAAAGTCAATCACAGCCAACAGCAGTGCTGTGGAACCACAATGATCAGGCCCCTCATTCACATGGTTCGGGCAATTACTCCTGACACCTCAAAAATTGCCCCATCCAACATCAGATTGATCGTATTTCAGATGAACTTATGGCACAGAATTCCGGTCCCCCAAAATACGTCACTTTTGTTATATATTTATTAAGTAGTGGGGCTCAGTTGGCTCAGATGGCTAGAGTGTGGTGCAGAATGATAACAGAGTGGGTTCATTCCCCATGCTGGCTGTGGTAGTTAATGGAGAGCTGCCTCCTTGAATTGCCCCATGCTTGATGAGGAGTGGTGCCCCTCAAACTATATAGTCAAGTTTCTCTAACAGAGGGAGATGCTTATGGTCACTCTTGGACCATGGCTAATCACTACTACCATCTAATAGATAATATTGTCCAAACTAAAGTATACTTGCCCAAATGTGCCAATTTCAGTGGTCTTAGCTTGCATCAGTTATTATTTAATATAGTTTGTCAAAAAATAACCTAATTATTTTTTCGCCCCATATCTTTTTCCATTCATCTAAGTTATATTTGGATGACAATAGAGGGAAATTGGCCTTCTCTGCAATGGTTTCTGAATGTAAAATGGTTACAAGATCATCCAATTTTGGCAAAATTGGTAAAATGAGTTCCTGTATGTCTATAGCGCATGCCAGAAACAACTGTTAGAATTCTTGCATTTGCAAATCGGGGGTCTATGCCAGTTTTAGCCCCTCCTAAAAATAGGTGCAAAACTAGGCATAGCTCATGCCATGTGTCCTTCAACTCATTTTTCCAGGTCTACAATGGTCTCACCTTAAAGGGATCATTAGAGGCTACCAAGAGGCATAAATCCTTTTCGAAGCTTACCTTCTTGTGAGGCCAGGATTGCTCCACCTAGCTCCACAGTACAACTGTTGACTGTGTTCGGCCCCACTTAATGCTTCCACTGCTCTGCTCTCATCCTACCATAAGGATTTACCTGCACACCTCTGCAGGCAAGGCAGCCATGGAGACTGGCGAGCTGCCTCTGTACGCTCATAGCTCCAGTAGTATTGTGATGAGGTCTGATACCCTGGCCAACCTCAGGCCTCCCTGTTTGACTACCCACTGGAAGTGCAACCTCAGTTGTGCTCCCTAAAATGAGTCATGAAGAATCTCTAGGCCCAATATCTCAATTGAAAAATAATCAAGTAAAAATATTATCTGATCTTGGATGCATCAACTTCAACATAATGAAACAATCAAAGAAAATATCAGGATCCCTACATTACTGGACTTGTTGGAAATATATTTTCCACAGTACACTCACAAAGTCTCAGTTCACATCCTACACATGCACACTGATACGTTGGGCATGGGATATTTTATACAAATTTTGTTCAGATTTTTGAGACACATGAATCAAATGAGCTATTTGCTTGACGGGACAACCACATTTTGAAAGCCAATCATATATAATTGTATGACAAGTCAAAATAAACTGCTATTTGTGCAGCTAGACATTTTGATGAAAGGGTACAGCCAGAGATTTTATAGATCAGTATGCAGGATAGAAATCTATTAATCTACCTCTGAGAATTCAATTTCCAAGGAATGAATGTTCCAAAGGTTTTCAACCTTGTGAGCGAAATGGATGCCAGCAGTTTTGGTGAAATTCCCAATAGGCATCAGTTCACAGCAGCATGATCTGCGCAGCTATAAGTCGCAGCCAGGGTCATAGAGTGTGAAAAATAACAATATTAGACTTGTGCTGTTGGGTGCTCCCTTGCGATTCAGGTTGAAAGACAGCAGCAGAGCTTTGCATTACTTACGGATTCTTGCCAATACAGACTTGGAAAATGCCCGACATGACAACAGGTGCAAAGTGGAACAGTGAATGGTTCACAAGCAATTGACTTTGATATACACATGAATAAAGGAACATAATTGAAGAAAAGCCATCATGGAAATTGTGTTTCATATCACCAACTGTTTCAAAGGGAGCTGCAGATATAATCAGTGAGAATAGGATTACATTGCTATTAAGAATAAAATTATTTTCGAGGTGTGAGGTTTTTGAAGTTAAATGCACAAAGGCATACCATAATTATGAGAAAATTACTAAGTATCCTTGGAAGAGAAATGAATTTACACTGTCAAGCAATTGACAGTGTAAACAGTGCTCCATTAGTTAAACAATTTGTCATCATCTGTCATGAAAGGTGATGTTGCCACAAACAATTCTTGAAACACTGTAATAAAAACAATACTAGAAATACTGAGCTACTGAGGTAAGGGAATCATAGGCTCAAGTTTTCAGGTTAATGGCCTTTCATCAGAATAAGGTCAATACAAACAGGAAAGGTGTGAAGGGTCAGAGCTAGAGGTTGCTGCTGGAAACAAGGTAGTGACTGTGAAAGCAAGTTACATACATGGGATTACACAGGCTATATGACACAGAGATGGGACATTCGGCCCAACCCATCCATTGCAATTTTTTTCTCAATTCCTCCTGGATCTTTGGCAATTATCTTAAATCTGTGTCCTTTGGCTGTCAGGCCTTCTGACAAACAGGTTCTCCCCATCAAATCTAACAAAACACTTACTAATTTGAACAGTTTTATTAAATCTCCCTTTAACCTTCCCTGGAGAACAATTCCAACGTCGCTAATATCTCCAGGAGTGGAATTTTATCGCCCTGTTGTGGTGGGGCAGGGCTGTAAAACGTAGTGAACCATTCAAAAGTTCATTGACTTTGGTGGGACTGCAAAATACTGCCAGTGTAAAATTCCACCTCACGTAACTGAAGTCCCTCATTCCTGGTAAACCCCCTCTGCACCCTCTTCTAAAGTGTCCTCCCCAGAACTGGGCAAAGTACTGCAGTGATTTATAAAGATTTCCCATAACTGCAGAAAATGCTGGAAATTCTCGGCAGGCCAGACAGTGCCTTTGGAGGGAATTAATGGGTTGGATTTTCCGTTTGGGGATGGAACCCAGACATCCGGATCAAATGTGAGTCCCAACCCTGCGCCATGTTGGGAATAGTAACTCGACAATGATCTTTGGCAATCTGGTCAATGAGTAGCTAGAGGGTGCACTTAACGTGCTATTCAGAATAACAAGCAGGTTCCCAAAGCTGGAGGTCCTCCAGCAATGACACATCTTCAGCCCCGCTATCCGAGGTGGGAGCTGCCAGAGCTGTGACCTGTTGGCCTTTGTGGGTGCCAAGAGGGGACCCAAGCAGGGTGGACCGCTGCCCTAACCCCCATCTCCTGCCTCGAAACAGCCTCTTCTCTCTGGCTGTGTTTCAGCCGCAGTATGGGCCCTGCCTGGTGACTGGAAAATTATAACTGGCAAGGCAGAAGGACCTTAATAGAATACTTAATTATTTCAATTGGCTGCCCACCACTGACCTAGCCTTCTCAAAAATGGCTGGGGCAAATAGACACACCGGCACAAACTTCCAGGTCCATCTTGCCCCATCAACTTTTGAAAATCCTGCCCAACGCTTCAGATCGATGGCCTTTCATCAGAATTGGGAAAAGTTAGAAATGAAATAGGTTTTAAGCAGGTGAAAAAGGGAGGATGGAAAAAGAACAAAGGAGGTGGTCTGTGATAGAGTGGAAGACAGGAGAGGTTAATTGACAAAAGAGTTGGTGGTGGAAGGCGACAGGAAATGGCAATGGGAGAAATAAAGAAATAAAAGATGCGTCTGGAGGAGGTGCCAATGGCTGACTGATAAACAACTGAAGTCCAAAAGCAAAAGCAAAAGCAAGTGAAAAATGATACTAAAACCAAAGTATACAAAAGAAAAGGAATCAAAATGGGGGCAGTGATTATGGTCTGAAATTATTGAACTCAGTGTTGAGCCCAAAAGGCTTTGGAGTGCATAATCAAAAGATTAAGTGCTGTTCCCCAAGCTTGCATTGAGCTTCATTGGAACAGTGCAGCAGGTCAAGGACAGAGAGGTCAGCATGAGATGAGGATGGAGAATTAAAATGACAAGAGGCTGGAAGCTCGGGATGATGCTTGCAGACTGAACAGAGGTGTTCTGCAAAACAGTCACCCGTTCTGCATTTGGTCTCCCTAGTGTACAGCAGTCTGCATTGTGAACAGTGAATACTATATAATAAATTGAAAGAAATACATGTAAATCACTGTGGATGGTGATGAGAGGAGTTAAAAAGCCAGGTGTTGCGTCTCCTGTGCTTGAATGGGAAAGTGCCATGGGAATGAGAGAGGTTGCTGGGGATAATTGAGGAGTGGAAGCACCGAGGCAATACTGAAAGGAAATGGGAGGGGAGGATGTGTTTTGTGGTGCCACCATGCTGGAGGTGGCTGAAATGGCAGAGAATTGCACATTAAATACAGTGGCTGGTGGTGGAAAATGAGGACAAGGGGAACCCTATCATGGTTCTGGAAGGTTGGGCAAGGGGTGAGAGCAGAAGTGCAAGAAATGCGACAGACACAGTCAAAGGCCCTGTCGACCATGGCAGAGAGGAAGCCTCAGTTTAGGAAAAAGGAAAACATATTAGAAGCGCTGGTATGGAAGGTCGCATAATCAGAACAAATGTAATAGAGATGTAGAACTGGGAGAATGGAATAGAGTCCTAACATTTCTTCAAATCCTGCTTCCTATAATGAGTGCATTCCTATCACTCTAATTCTTGCTCTCATGCTGACCTCTCTGTCCTCGGCCTCCTGCTGTGTTCCAATGAAATTCAACATTAGCTCCAGGAAAGGCCACGTCATCTTCCAACTCAACACCTTACAGCCTTCTGGAGTCAGCACTGAGTGCAACAATTTCAGACTGTAATCTCTGCCCCTCCCCCGCCTTTTGTTTCCTTTATTTAGCCTCATTTTTCCCTTAGTTTTACTTATCAGTGATGGCTGGAAATGATTCACATCTCCCCTAGATGCTTCTTTTGTTTATTTACTTGGTCCATTGCCACTCCCTTTGGTCCTTCAGCACCAACACAGCCATTTAATCTCTTGTCTTCCGCCTGATCACAGACCCACCTTTTTGTTCTTTTCCCAAGCCCCTCTTCCATGGTAAAGAGAGTGGGTCAATGGCCAGGGTCAGGAGGCTGTGACAGCGAGTGAGGCAGGAAAGGGGACCCAGAGAGCAAGAGTGCAGGAGTGTGAGCCTCTGCAATTATCCAATAGGTCTGAGGTGCTCTCAGTTTGTTTGGATGAGAGCGGGGGTGCAGGGTGGATAAGCAAACTGACCACAGCACCGTGCTAAAGGAAATCATTCAAGTTGGGGAAGTAAAAAGGAACGTAGTGGTATTAGGGGACTGCATAGTGAGGGGGATTGACACTGTTCTCTGTAGCAAAGAGCAAGAGTCCAGACAGCTGTGTCGCCTGCCCAGGGGTGGGTAAGCAAGGTCAGTGTGCAGGATTTGGGACATCTGCTCAGGGCTGGAGAGGAACTTACAGTGGGAGGGGAGATCTAGTGGTCATGGTGCATGTAGGTACCAATGACTAGGCAGGATGCGGAAGGAGGCTCTGCACCAAATTAAGGAGCAAAACTTTAAAGGTGATCATTTCTGGATTACTACCTGAGCCACATGCAAATTGGCATAGGACAAATAAGATTAGGGAAATTAATGCATGGCTCAAAGACTGGTTTGGGAGAAGTGGGTTCCAGTTTGTGGGGCACTGGAACCAATATTGGGGAAAGCAGGATCTGCACTGTTGGGATGGTCTACACCTGAACCATGCTGAGGCTAGTGACCTTGCAAGCCGCATTACTAGGGAAGTAGAGAGGGTTTTAAGTATATGAACATATGAATTAGGAGCTGGAGTAGGCCACTCAGCCCTTCAAGCCTGCTCCACCATTCCATAAGATCATGGCTGATCTGAATGTAACCTCAACTCCACATTCCTGCCAAACCCTGATAACCTTGCACCTCCTTGTTAATCAAGAATCCATCTAGCTCTGCCTTAAAAATATTCAAAGACTCTGCTTCCACTGCCTTTTGAGGAAGAGAGTTCCAAAGACTCAACCCTTGGAGAAAAAGATTCTCCTCATCGCTGTCTTAAATGAGTGACTCCTTGTGTTTAAACAGTGACCCTTAGTTCTAGATTCTCCCACAAGACAAAACATCCTCTCCACATCCACCCTATTAAGAACCCTCAGGATCTTAAAGGTTTAAATTAAGTCGCCTCTTACTCTTCTAAATTCTAGTGGATACAAGCCTAACCTGTCCAGCCTTTCCTCATAAGACAACCTGCCCATTCCTGGTATTAATCTAATAAACCCTCTCTGAACTGTTTCTAATGCATTTACATCTTTCTTTAAATAAGGAGACCAGTACTGTACACAATACTCCAGATGTGGTCTCACCAATGCCCTATACCAACTGAAGCATAACCTCCCGACTTTTGTAATCAATTCCCCTCATAATAAATGATAACATTCTATTAGCTTTCCTAATTACCTGCTGTACCTGCAGACTAACCTTTAGTGATTCATGCAATAGGACATCCAGATCCCTCTGACTCTCGGAGCTCTGCAATCTCTCACCATTTAGATGATCAGCTTCTATTTTTTTCTTCCTGCCAAAATGAATGATTTCACATTTGCTTTATTATACTCCTTTTGCCAGATCTTTGCCCAGTCACTTAACCTATCCATGTCACCCCTGCAATATTTCAAGGTGGCAGCAATAAAAGCTGGCCTTGCCTATTAACCTGAAATTTATTGAAAAACCATAGGACTCAAACTGCTCACCGTACATGACAAACGTAGCCTAAACGTCAATCAAATTGCTTACATTCTTTGCAAAGCCCCACACACAGATCATATGCAGCTGGCTGCTAACAAATGTAGGCATGTCAGATTTGCCAAGGCTGCCAACATCATTTTTGGATTACAGCCATACATAGCAGTGGGCATCATCAGCATAGGTCTCAGACAATAGAAAAGTAGCTTGAGTTTATAGCTCAAACCACCAATCTGTGATAACTGGTCTATAAAAAGTTAAAAGAAAATAAGAATTTAAAATAATTATCCCTCAAGTCACAGGGTTCTTCATAATTTAACAGTGGGCTGATAAAAGATGCTAACATCAGAGGATGAATAATTCAGTGCAAGTTACAGCAAATGTGAATGCAAATAATTCTCACGCATGAACACTAATGCGTATTCTTTAATATGCAAACCAATATTTTTGATAGTCAACGCAGGGTTACATCTCGCGGTGAAATAACAACAGTAAAGAGGTCGTTAATATATCAATGTGTCACAGTTGAGGCAGATCATTCAGCTATCTTAGCTCATCCAACCATAAGCCACCTCCAGGGCCCACATCATTGCATATGGTTATTTTTTAAATTATTTCAGGGTTTTCTTTTTTTCTGGCAACTCTCCAGTATCTCACACAAGTGTCAATTCTTCAAGTGTGAGTCTAGAAACTGCATGTCTGCAGGTTATTTTTTTCAATGGGAACCATCATAGCCAAAAGCCCAATTTTGTCCTTGCCTGATGCCCACACACACCTTCTAGCAGAGATCACTGGATGGCAATCAGGAGGAGCATACCTCAAACCTGATTTTTCTCCCTATCCATAGCCATGGTGGCGGGCGGGAGGGGAGGAGGGGTGCTGGTGGTTGTAATGCTCCAACTGCTGTCCAAGCTGAAATTAGCTATTTTAAACATCGATCTTAATAATCTGTGGATTTCCTGTGGCATTGCTCAGTCAAAGAATATGTTGTGTTAGGATGGTAGAGGATTACACAATACATAGTACATTGTACTAACCGATTGCTCAGGTGATCTACCCCTTTTAGGCAGGAAGCCTAGAGGGAGCTTTTAGGTTGACAGGGGCTGATGAGGCCCTGTTCAGAGTTGGAATAAAGCAGGAGGGAATGAGTGGGATAAAAACTGAAAATTCTAGAAACACAAAGCAGGTTAGTCAACATCTGAGAGAACAGCTAAGTTAATGCTTTGATCGTACTACACTTGAAATTTGAGAACTGAAAGAATGAGTTGACCGAGCATTTTCATACAATCAAAGCAAAGGAAAAGGAGGGAATCAAGAAAGGAACTATCAGTGGCATGAACTATAACCTGCTTAAAATAAAAATGGGAAATTGTTCATTGGCTGAGATATTTTATACATTACACAATAAAAAGAAGCACGAAAGACATTAGAGAAAAAGAACACATGAAGAGTGAATGCAACAGAAAGCAACTCAAAGAAGATATCTAACAGCATCCAGCTTTGACTCCAATAAGATTTCTGGGGTGTACATTCTATCCTGATTTACATTATAATTTTTATTTTCACATTTATAATGGGAAGCGGGTATGTAAATTGTCACAGTGTTATTACACTATCTCACTGATGGTGGCGCTGCAGGAGGAACAGTAGAATTGCAGTGTGACAAAATTATATAGGTGGTTTCCATTATAATTAGGCACAGCAGAATTTATAATGCGAACAATTGACAGAAAGTGCACACAACAGTAAGATTCTTAATGTATCACGAGTCAAACTCCAATGGAAATGCACACAGGGTCAAGACTTCAGTGTCATATTCAGGTGAAAGAGGAATAGAGAGAGAGGGATAATTGAACCAGGACATAATGATGTAATTCAGCTCCCACTTAAAAGTACTGTAATTAGTTCTATCCTTATTTGCATATCAACATACAAACTCCTACAACTACAGTTATAACGGAAGTTACCTGTGTAATTAAACACTCCTACAAGCAGTGGCATTACAGTATTATAACTATGGATACATAAATTTATAACAGGAAGTTGACAGGGTAAATGCATACAAAGCAGGTCTGCTTTATGGCAATTTGCTAATGATTTCAATGCCTTTCTTAATGCATATTCTGCAAAGCGGTGATGTTACAACACATTTACTAACACTTGACAGGCCAACCCAAAGAAATAAATATTAAGTATTTCTGCAATTTTTATCCCTAGTGTTTTTATGTGCCTTGACTATTAACAGCCTAAATTTTATGAACTATATATATATAAAACTATAGTTTCATGTCATGCAACCAACGAGCAGATGAAGGATTTTTATGAGTCCAGCAAGTGATGACAAGCATCTTTTTAATGTGCGGAGATCATTAAGAAGTGCATTTGTAAAAATGAACTGGCAAAGCAGTAACTTTAGTATGAAAGATTTTTGCAAACTTAGAGCTTCTCCCTACAAATACATTTATGTACCATTCAGTCTCACAAGGTGCAGTCGTAAAATAAAGCTTGAACTTTGAAAAATACGATCTTGCAAATGTCACACAAATAAGTTCATATGAACACAGCTCAAATTGTTTGGAAACAATTATGTTACCCTCAGGCAATCAGGAGCTGATGGTAAAATAAAGATTGGGTATTAAATTAGAACCAATGGATAAACAGAGATTGTAACAAACAATGAGTGCTCATGTTGACATATTAAGATGAAATTCCAGCTTGCTTTTCATAAAGGCGCTTGTCATTTCTGCCTGCTGTGCTGCTGGATGGGTTACAATAAGGGAAAACCTACACAAATTTGCGAGGAAAATATATGAAAGTATATAATATTTTCAATTTTTTTAAAAGCGTATTTTTTAATCACGAAGATTGTTATAGCAAGCTCTATATATAATAAATAGTAACAAAATCAACTGAGGTGATCAGAGATTTTCATAACATGAAATATTTAGCAACAAAACATCGGATTTTTTTTAAATCCACTCACCGAAGAAAGCTGAACAGAGCAAACAAAAAGATGACAAAAAACTGTCTCTGATATCCCATTTATAAAGGTCATGTTGCCTTTAGGTGCAGCACTGCAATTAATTCATACCCGCAGAGGCACATAATGTTGTTTTGTTTCATGCTTGGAGGTGGGAGAGCAAATTAAAGCTGGTGGCAAATGTAAACTGAACATAACTTTCACACAGGTCAATGATGCCATTTTCCCATTACTTTCCCTAGCATTCGTTTAGCTTTGTGACCACAATCATAACATCACAAATGCAAACTGAACACTTGCTAATGTTACACTCAAGCAAATGCTCCAAAATGACACCAGCCTCCAGATCTACTGCATGTATAAACAGTATGCCTTTGGAACACAGGCAATCATACCATATTGGAAGGAGTTCCTTAATATAAATGGGATTTTAACCAAATGGGTTCCCTTTGATTTCTCCCCCAGCTTGATAAATTATAATAGTAGTTCCAAGTACTCAGTGGGTGAATGTGTAAATTGCCATGAGCAAAGGTGACAAGAGAAAAAGCTAACAGATGGGAAGATTGCAGAGTTCGGTAGTCTGCCGCACAGGTATGTGACCAGTTGTATATCTTTAGAATATGTAAAGCAAATGAAAGAAACAGAAAATGAGAAAATGAGTATGAGGAAAAGAGGGCAGCAGGGAAAGCTGAAGAAATTAATATTTAGGAAAGGCAGGAGAGAGTTCAGAAATATGCAATCAAAACAACAGTGCAAAAGAGAGTCCAAGGAAACTGAGAGACAAAGCTAAGTGTCAGAGAACAGAAACCAGAGACAGGCAAGAAGCTGGGCCTGAGGTTCAGCACTAGACAGCAAGCACCTGGGATAGCAACTTGTAGTAAGCTAGAGCAGGATCTGGACTAACAGTTTGGTTATGGCTAAGAGAGAGGCAGAATAAATATGTGGAAGTAGTAGAGTTTTAAAGATGCAGCCAACCAGGCAAATGATCAGCAAGCAAGGAGAGAAAACTGGGTGCAAGAACTGGAACCTGAAGAGTACCTTGGATGCAAGAAAGCATAGGAAAGATCCCTGATGGTAGACAACCTATGCTCTGAGCTCAGTAGAGATGCAGAGATACCTAGTGCTGCATTCGGAAAATTCCCAGAAAAGGAAACAGAATAGCTGGAGTGAGCAACTCAGGGATGATAGCTCTGAGCAGCCTGAAGAACAAGACAGCCTTGAGATTAGCACAAAGTGTTCCAGTAAAATCTCATTGGGGTTTGTGTTACCACAATATCACAAGATTCTTGCGGGGAAAAAATACTCAGCTTTGAAAATCTTGCAAGAAAATGAGTAAGATATTGTAAGTATCCAGTGGATCAGAAATTGAATGATATTCCTGATGTCCCAGCACTTCCATCCCTGATTTAGTCATTGCCCAAGTCACTTAGCTCCCTTATATATATTACTGTGTATGAATTTCATCTCCACAGTATAGCCTCCAACCTAGCACACTTTAGGTGACCAATGCTGTACTGCCAGCCACTTATGGCATGGCATGCCCTTGAGTAGGGCACCTGCATGGGTATCCCCAGCATGAGCTACCAGCCTCAGAAAGAGCGCTATCCCATCAGCCCAGCTGGCTAATGTGATGACAGAATGCCTAATTTAGACCTCACAGGTCTGGGCAACAAATTTGCACATCACTCTACCAAGAACATGTACTGGGTTGCAAGTTGGGCCCTAGACTAGTGTTTCTTGAGGGCCAGACATCTAATTTGCTGGTAATGTAATTTTGAAGAACTTCTATGGCAAAGTATCTGGAAATACTCTGAAATGTTTTTGCAGGTGTTGTGTTGAGTTCCTGGTTTGCTAGTGACCGTTGTTGCATCCTTACAGGGAGGGCAGAGGAGTAGTTGGCCTGCTTTTAGCTCACAGTATCACAGAATCACACAGTGCAGAAGAAGCCCTTCGGCCCATCAAGTCTGCACTGACACGTGAGAAACACCTGACCTACCTACCTACCTAACCCCATTTACCAGCACTTGGCCCATAGCCTTGAATGTTATGATGTGCCAAGTGCTCATCCAGGTACTTTTTAAAGGATGTGAGGCAACCCGCTTCCACCACCCTCCCAGGCAGCGCATTCCAGACCGTCGCACCCTCTGGGTAAAAAAGTTTTTCCTCACATCCCCCTAAACCTCCTGCCCCCTCACCTTGAACTTATGTCCCCTTGTGACTGACCCTTCAACTAAGGGGAACAGCTGCTCCCTATCCACCTGTCCATGCCCCTCATAATCTTGTACATCTCGATCAGGTCGCCCCTCAGTCTTCTCTACTCCAACGAAAACAACCCAACCTCTCTTTGTAACTTAAATGTTTCATCCCAGGCAACATCCTGGTGAATCTCCTCTGCACCCCCTCCAGTGCAATCACATCCTTCCTATAATGTGGCGACCAGAACTGCACACAGTACTCCAGCTGTGGCCTCACCAAGGTTCTATACAACTCCAACATTTTCTCCCTACTTACTTTTTAGTTACTTTTAAAAAAAACTAGCAGACCACTCACTAGCTACATTTGTGTACTGTAGTCAGTTTCTTAGCAAATTTCTAAAAAAAAAGTTTTTAAAATGTGCCTATTAGTGCCCTTGCATCTAAGAACAAAATGTTGATTTCAAGAACTTCCTCAAAGGCCCACAAATAGTCACAAATAGTGAAAACCTCCTTGAAGGTTAATTTGTCTGGGGGAGTATGGCTAGTTTTAAGGGCGGAGCTTGCTTCTAGCAAGATAATTTTAAACCAGCACAAAAAACACGGAAACTCTACTTGCACTGGACATAATTTGCACTTGAAATTTCTCCACCCTTTGCACTAGTTTAACCTGTTTTGGGCTGAAAAACAGCACAAACCGATGGAAACTCCAGGCCATAGTGTTTAACGCAATGTACACATAGTGTTAGTTTTTTCATCTTCCAATTTGTAGATATTTTATTGAAGCACAATTTATTGTTGTTATCTGTAATCTAATCAATCAGGATTAGTATGCTGAGTATGTTGAATTTGGTCAGAGTATAAAATGGGGTATAGCTCTTTAATTATACAGCAAAAACATATGACCAGGATAAGGAGTGTGCAGCCTGACCTGGATCAATGCTGAGATGACATGCATGAACAGCTCTTTCTTTCTTCTTTTTCTTTTAATTTTGGTGCCTCATGTCTTCACCACTTCTCAAACTATGCAAAAGTATCATCATGAATCTATCCTTAGGAGTTTCTCTTCAGCACCTACTGCACTGAAGCCTCCCAAAATCTTTTACTTTATACCTTTTCTTAGTGGACAACACCTGGATGCATTAATGATAAGGTCTTATGGTCCCATAAACAATTTCTTTATACAAGGCCCCTAACAAAATGTTAAGTTATTTGTCTAAACCATGCGGTAAAAGCCCGCTTTTAAGATCATCCACCTACCATTAGCTTCTTTATCCTTCATACATGTTTTTCATCCTTTTCATCATCTTTTCCTTATCGCCTAATTTTGTTTTATGTTGTTCTCCCTAATAATCTTCATCCTCCCAAGAAATATTTCACCTACGACTTTCAAATCTAACTTGAAGTTTTATTATTTGCATCTGTTCTATTATCAATTCATAAGGTCTGTTAACAAGCTGTCCATAATGGTCATTCAGCTGGGCAGTTATTTCTTATCAGGCTATTGAGCCAGGGTAAACAAAAACAAAAACAGAATTACCTGGAAAAACTCAGCAGGTCTGGCAGCATCGGCGGAGAAGAAAAGAGTTGACGTTTCGAGTCCTCATGACCCTTCGACAGAACTCATAAGGACTCGAAACGTCAACTCTTTTCTTCTCCGCCGATGCTGCCAGACCTGCTGAGTTTTTCCAGGTAATTCTGTTTTTGTTTTTGTTTTGGATTTCCAGCATCCGCAGTTTTTTTGTTTTTATCTATTGAGCCAGGGTGTTGTTCACTCAGATAGCTGCTATTCTACTTCGACGCACTAATTCATTTTCACATTTCAGCAAGCATTTTAATTAAGTAAGGTTAGCTGAAAACCTTAACACAGCATTGTGGTATGTTTTAAGGATCTAATCAGTTGCTCATCCACTATTGCAAACCATGGTCCCTTTGCAGGCTAGCTACAGCTATCATCACCTAAGAATAATTATTCCACAGATTTGTTTCTAGAGAAACAAAACAAAACTTTAAGCAGTTTCCACTAAAATAAAACTTAAAACACTAATCTATTTCTTTACCTATTTTAAGCTGGTTTTATATATAGCTAATTTCTAAGAGTAGTAGACTATGAACATAAAATATCTTCTAACAATCACAACAAAAAAAATTTATAGGGATAAAATAGAGGCGAAAAGTGCCATTAAAAATCTAGCTACAAGATTATTACTGCAAGTAAACATGGATATCCAGAAAGCACCTTCCCTCTGTTTAATCTGAACATGATATAATAATAGATTCTAAGGATGTGACACTTATCACAGTAGGCAGGCAGGACATGCACTAATTGACTTGGACCATTCAAGTGAAGCTAGCTGGCAATACCTTTTTACAAATTGTCCAAGGTGGCCGGAAGCTTGACATTTACAATTTAATTGGAATATAATGCATACCAACTTTAAGCTGCAGTTATATTGCACCACAGGTTTAAGAGCTGTGAAGTGTGAAGTACAGCTGCTAATTCACTAGTTACGGTACCTCCCTGTGAAACACTGTTAGTCTGTTAGGACATGGATCAATATGTGTGTGTCAGCGCTCTGCTTATGGCTGGTAAATTTTTAATGCTTTAAATGCACAATCAGGAGCATTTACCTGTTCAAAGTATTTTAAAGACTGTTTATAAAGTGCCCAGAAGATTCAACAGATCGCCTGAGCACATTTGATAATCTAGTTGCACGTTGCACTGAAATTATATAGGCCAATAATGGAACACTGTTTAAATATAACATTGAACTGCATCTGATGCAGGTGAACCAAATTAGCAGGCACCATGGTTTTAGGGATACAGCTGGGGAAGCACCTGTGATACTCAGGATCAGTATATCAGATCTATACTAAGGGCAACACACATGATTTAAATTACATGATGGTTGCATAATGAATTTTCAGCACTTCAGCATGATACAAATAACATTGACAACATCTGCTAGACCCATTCCCTGAAAAGTCAAATATTAAAGTAACATCATACTTGCATGCAGACTCTAAAGTCTGTCTCTAAGGATGGGTGTGTCTCTCCTTTTGTGGCAACATCCCAGAAGGTTTCTCTTCATTGCAGCAATCAATGGAGCTGTGGCAACTTCACTGGATATTGCAACAGATTATCAGCTAAGAATTGGCCAGGGCCAGTCAGTGCCAATTTCTCTGCAGAAGCACAGACTGCAGCATTGGAGGCAATAAGGACCAAATGGAGCACAGCATGAATCAAGGTTTCTAACCATGTCGGCCAGGATGCATGCTTCTATCTCTGAGAATCTGATACCTGTCATATTAGGCCAGCTGTCCCACTGATCATGGGTCTGTTGGAATGGCAGGGACAGGAGTTCACCTCACTGATAGTTCTATCATTCAGGGCACCAGTGGGAGGCAATGGAGAAATTCAGTTGCCCTGAGAAATTGTTCACAATGGTTTGGCAGTTCCACATACAGCAGCATGCTCATGCATGTTTGAATGATGGTGAGTCTTCTACCCATTTCCTAGTCACCATCTCTACACAACATTTCTGGTAGGATCTTTGTAAATCTTCTCTGCACCCTCTCCAGTGTCTCTATATCCTCTTTATAATATGGTGACCGGAACTGGACAGGCGTCCTCACCAAGATTCAATACCTGTTTAACATAACTTTGCTACTTTTCAATTCTATCCTTCTGAAAAGAAAACATAGTGCTTGGTTTGCTATTTTTTTAATGGCTTTGCTAACCTGTGGTGCAACTTTTCATGATTGATGTATTTGTACTTCGAGATCCTTTTGTTCCTCTATCCCACCTCAACTTGCACCTCCCAAATAATAAGTGGCCTCTCTTTTCCTCCTAGCAAAATGTACTACCTCACATTTATCTGTGTTGAATTTCATTTGACAATTATTTGTCCATTCTGTGAGTTTATTAATATCCTCCAGTAGGTTGTTGCAGTCCTTCTCAGTATTGACTACTGCCATTCCCATAAATATATGGCCAAAAGAGCTAAAAGACTTTCAGAATTACTGCTGTTGCAGTGGGAGAGCCCAGTCTAACATCTGTATTGCCCAGTTGCTCTTCAAAACCCTGAGTAATTATCCATTCTTTAGGCTTATAAGTCCCAACTGAAGGGACTTTTTCCGTACAAATCCATCGATGTAACAAGGCTGGCTGCCCCTCTGTGAATGAACCAAGTTCCTTCCAACTATCAAATTCCTTTTGTTTTGCCTCTCTTATTGGTTTACTTTATCAGTTTATTGGCAGCCACCAAAACTTACTGATCATGTGAAAGGGGATATTGTGGCATAATGGTAATGCCATAGTATTAGTAATCCAGAGACCCAGGCTAATGCTTTGGGAACACGGGTTCAAGCAATAAAAATCTGCAATTGAAAGCTCGTCTCAGTAATGGTGACCATGAAACTATCATTGATTGTTCTAAAAACCCATCTGGTTCTCTAATGCCCTTTAGGGAAGGAAATCTACTGTCCTTACCTGGTCTGGCCTACATGTAACTTCCAATGTGGTTGACTTCTAACAGCCACTGAAATGGCTTAACAAGCCGTTTGGTTCAAGGGCAATTAGGGATGGGCAACAAATGCTGGCCTTGTCAGTGATGCCCACATCCCATGAAAGAATAAAAAGAATTTTAAGAACATGATGACTTCGGCTTCTAGTCCTAAGCTGAGACTGTACTGTAACCCTCCTTTCATTGTGCAATCTATTCAAGTTGTTGCCTCCACTTGCACTTGGATGTCTTTTGGGACCATGCTGTAAGACCTCTCACTCACAAGGTTAAAGATTCTTTCTGCAGGACATGATAATTTTCTAACATAAGCCTCAGTCTCAGACCCACTATTAGCACTTGCAATGCGCTTTCTCTCTTTCCATTCTTTAACCCCATTCTGCCAGTCAATGGACTTCACTTCTTGGCCATCATCTTGAACATTTAACCAATATTTAAACTTGCCAATAGCTTTTCCTGCACGTCCCACAATAGTTACATCTCTCCATTTACTGGAGCCTACTGTAACATATGTTACCCAAGATCACACTTTAGATAATTGGCCTTTGGATGCGATAGCCCTATCATGGTCACTTAGCCTACTACCATTCAGCCCCTGATCTATTGTATTCTGTTTCTCAGGACAGTCATCACAAAACAGATGAGTATTTGAGATAGTGGATGCCCCATCACCTCTATCAGCTGCTCAGGTTCTAAGAGTTTGTCATCAATCCTTATTAACTGTGAGAAATAAACCTTAATAGTTTGATTGCCATGTTGAATTACTACTGTCTTACCATCACGCTCCATTCCCTTACCAGGACCTTTCCATTCCTTATGGCCTTTTCTTTTGTACTACACCATATCCCCAGAATTAAAGTCTATCTCAGACAGTCTTAGGTGATACATTAGAGTTCTCCAAATTTTCTCCAAGACCTTGGCCTTGATGAAAGGCCTTCTAGTTGTGTATAAAGCATTCAAATATGCAGAAAAAATGGAACTAATCATAGTCCCCTCTCGGACAGGGGGGACCATTGCCCAGCACAGAAGGTAATTTGGGATTCCTCCCACAGATCAATTGATACAGACTATCCCATTCAACCATCTGAAGCAAATTCTTTGCATGAGTAGTCCATACCACTGCAATTATCAACCTGAAGTTTTGTTGATCTGCTAAGATTTCATGAAGCATTTTATCGATCACGCGATTCCTTTCGCAGAGCTTATTCCTGACAGGACTTTCAGCTGTGGTATTCATAACCACACTGCTCACTTCAAACATCACTTCCAGAATCCCACTTTGCCATTTTGGGCAGTTCATCCCACAAAGATATTTTGTGCCACACCTGAAGCACCTGTAACTGTTGCCCTGAATTCCTGCTCCAATCCCATCATTTGCTATAGCATCCAGATCCGCTGGAAGTATTTCCATCCTCATTCCTTCTGTCTATAACTCCTCCTTTGTACTGACATCTGCATCCAGTATATGGACAATTCTTGAAAACCACAATCATTGAATCGTCCATTGTTTGTGACACTGCTCAAGGTACCACTTGTGCCATTGAGACTGCTGGAAATGGTTGTTTTCCCAGGATTTTTTTCAAGGCAGCAGACATTTGCGCCAAAAGTGAGTACTTTTCTTAGAACCAAATCCCAGTTAAGACCAGGAGTCTGTCCATATGTGCCACCTTAGCACAATCCAATAGCTTAAATGTGAGCACTAAACAAGGAATATCCAAATTGAAGTTTTACAATCTTATCTACAGTCTGGTAAAGTTTATGAAATACTCCTCCATGGAATGACTGTTTATCTTTTGAAATCTATCAAAGTCTGACTGTGCCTTGTAGGCATCCAGTCGATCATCTATCTGATAAATTTCATCCATGAAACCTAATAGAAAAGCCAACCCTTCCGCAGTATTCAACTGATGGCTTTCCAGCTCTCAGAATACTTTGCTTCTTATTTTACTTCTGTTTGGAAGTGACAATACGAAGGCCATACATTGTTTCCTCATTGGTAGGGGCATAACCTGTGTCCACATATCCACTTCATTCTTCTATGGTCATAATATTCAGGCTCTGAGAACATTGGCAAGTAACCATACAATTTACACTTTGTTTTCAGCCATTCTTCACAATAGCTACTCAGATTGTGATCTTCAGTCTTAAAAAGAACTTCTGAGTTTCCAATCTTCACCTTCAGTCAACCATTCTCTGCTGCCATGTTAAACGTCATACAGCCAGTTGGTGAAGGATAACAGAAGTCAATCTTTACTCAATTTCAGATTTATTCACAAAGTGAATATATAGACACAACTTTAACTCATACAATTAACGACAACAACTGGATTTACCTTCTCCTTTTCCAAGTTCTTCTCCAGCCGCCATGAGATATTCCTTACCCTGGCACAGGGTAGGCAAAACACCCTTCAGGATTCTCGCTCTTGAAAGCAGAGGGCACTATATCTCCACTAATTATAGAGTCCCTTTTTACTACCACATTTCTATTCTGCTCTTCCTCCTACCCACTCACCCCTCCATCCATGGCCTTCCAGGGCAATGGTGTCTTGGTCTGCACTGTGGCTGTCTTCCCTATAGCCTTTCACCTTATCCTCACAGGAGGATAATAGTGACCACATGGTACCTGTTGGACAGGGCTAGTGTTTGCGGGATTTCATTCTTTACTTCTCCTAAATCCCCACTACCTAGCTCCCTATCAGTCCTTTCCTGAGCCTATGTTTTTCCCTGGAGTGTGACTATATTCTGAATAAAACTGCCCAAAAACTCCTCCCAAACACACATTCATACGAACATATAAATTAGGAGCAAGAGTAGGCCATTCAGCCCCTTGGGCCTGCTCCACCATTCAATAAGATAAAGGCTGATATGATTGTGGCCTCAACTCCACTTTCCTGTCTGCCCCTATTCCTGTTAACTCATTTGTCAATCAAGAATCTAGCTAATTCAGCCTTTAAAATATTCAATGACACTGCCTCCACCATTTTCTGAGTTCCAGACTCATGACCCTCTGAGAAAAAAAATTCTCCTTATCTCTAACTTAAATGGGAGACCTCTTATTTTTTAAACTTGTCCCTTAGTGCCAGTCTCTCCCAGAAGGGGAAACATAATTTCAGTATCCACCCTGTCAAGTCCTGTCAGGGTCTTATATGTTTCAATAAGATCATTTCCCATTCTTCTAGACTCCAATGGTTACAGGCCCAAACTGTCCAACCTTTCTTCATAAAATAATTCCAGGAATCAGTTGAGTGAATCTTCTCTGAACTGTTTCTAATGCAATTATGTCCTTTCTTAAATAAAGAGACCAAAACTTACACAGTACTTTAGATGTGGCCTCACCAATGCCCTATACAACTATAGCAAAACATCCCTACTTTTATATTCCATTCCCCTTGAAATAAACAGCAACATCCCATTTGCCTTCCTAACCATTTGCTGTAACTGCATGCTAACTTTTTGTGATTCATATATCAGGGCAACCAGATCCCCCTGTACCTCAGAACTCTGCAATCCCCCTCCATTTAAATAATATGCTGCTGTTTTATTCTTCCTGCCAAAGTGGACAAGTTCACATTTTCCCAAATTATTCTCCATCTGCCAAATTTTTGCCCACTCACTTAACCTATGTCCCTTTGCTGGCTCCTTACGTCCTCTTCACAGCTTATTTTCCTACCTATCTTTGAGTTGTCAGCAAATTTAGCAACCATACGTTTGATCCTGCTATCCAAGTCAATAATATAGATTGTAAATAGTTGAGGGCCCAGCACTGGTCCCTGTGGCACTCCACTCATCACATCTGACCAACCCAAAAATGATCTATTTATGCCTACTTTGTTTCCTATTAGCTAACCAATGCTCTAAATATGTTAATATGTTTCCCCTCTACCACCATGAGCTCTAATTTTGTGTTATATCCTTTAATATGGCACCTTGTCAAATGCCTTCTAGAAATCTAAGTACAACACATCCACAGGTTCCCCTCTATCCACGTTACTTGTTACTTCCTCAAAGATCTCCAATAAATTAGTCAAACGTGATTTTCCTTTCACAGAAGCATATTGACTCTGCCTGATTTATTGAGATTTTCAATGTACCCCTTTATAACCTCCTTCATAATAGATTTCAGAATTTTCCCTATGATAGATGTTAAGCAAACTGGCCTGTAGCTTCCTGCTTTCTGTCTCCCTCCTATCTTGAATAGAGGAGTTACATTAGATATTTTCCAATCTGATGGGACCTTTCCAAAATCTAGGAAATTTTGGAAAATTAAAAACAATGCATCTACTTTCTCAGCTGCTACTTCTTTTAAGACCCTTGGATAAAACCCATCAGGACCTGGAAACGTGCCAGCTTCAAGTCTAATAATTTTCTCAGTACCCTTCCCCTGGTGATTGTAATTGTTTTAAGTTTCTGGGATGTTATTTGTATCATTTACAGTGAAGACGGATGAAAATTATCTGGTCAATTGACCCACTATTGCTTATTTTCCATTATTCATTTCCCAGTCTCACTCTGTAGAGGACGAAAGTTCACTTTACTTACTCTTTTCCTTTTTAAATATTTATAGAAACTACTACTATCTTTTTATATTTCTAGCTAGCTTTCTCTCATACTCTAATTACTTTCTCCTTAACTTTTAGCTATTGTTTGCTAATTTTTATATTCTGTCCAATCTCCTAACCTACCACTAATCTTTGTGGAATTATATGCTTTTTTGTTTAATTTTACGCTATCTTTAAGTTTCTTAGTTAGCCACAGATGATGTGCCCTTCCATGAGAGCCTTTCTTTCTCACTGGAATGTATCTTTGCTGATTGTTACAAAATATCTCCTTAAATGTCTGCCACTGCATCTGAACTGATTATCTCTTAACCTAATTTCCCAGTTCACTTGAGACAGCTCTGTCTTCATACCCTCATAACTGCCCTTACTTAAGTTCAAAATATTAGTCTCAGACCCATCCTTCTCCCCCTCAAACTGAATGCAAAATGCAATCATGTTATGATCATTGCTATCCAAGGGCCCCTTACTAAGGTCATTAATTAATCCTGTGTCATTATGCATTACCAAATATGGAAAAGCCAGCTCTCTGTTTGGCTCTTGCATGTGCTGCTGTAAGAAATTATCCCCAAAACACCGTATGAACTCATTTTCCAGGATATCGTTGCCAATCTGATTAAAACCTCCCATGATTATTCCCATACCTTTCTCACAAGCCCTCATCATTTATTCCTGTATACTCAGTCTTCCAGTATGGTGACTGCAAGAAAGCCTATAAACTACACTCACAAGTGACTTCCTACCTTTACTATTTCATATCTCGACCGAAACTGATTCTAAATTTTGATTTTTGAACTAAGGTCATCTCTCTCTATTGTACTGTCATCGTTAATTAACAGAGCGAACCTCCATCTTTTCCTAGCTCCGATCCTTCCAAAATGCCATGTACCCTTGAATATTCAGGTCCCAGTCTATGTCATCTTGCAGCCAAATCTCTGTACTGGCTATTAGATCATGCATATTTATCTCTATTTGAGCTGTCAATTCATCTGTTTTGTTACAAATGCTACATACATTCAGATACAAGTCCTTCAATTCTGTCTTTTTAACATATTTGCAATCTCTGGCCTTATCTGGCTGGCACACTCTGAAGTTTGTACACTCTGTCCCTTCCTGCCATGCTTGGATTATCACTGATTATCAAGCCAAAAAGACATTCTGCCTGTCACACAAATGTGTAATGTGGTACATCAATTTCAGTGTCAATGTGATGCTAGGTACATCCCAAAGGCTAACATATCAAACAGCATGTCCCAGCCACTGTTCACAACGGGCAAGGTACAGACCACACCCAACCAGCCCGTGCTTGCAAAAATTCAAAACACAATGTCCAACATTAGATGTGATTCCGCAATTGGATAGCATTTGCTGAATAATCCTCAATGTGCTAAGAATTACACTGACAACCAATTTAAGATTGTCAGTTGGGCTCACAGAGTGGCACACTTGCGTGTACTAGAAGCTACAAAAATTAATGCACAGGGCCCTGTTCTCTGCAGACAGGAAAAACATATACATACATTGTAACTGTTTCAGCTAAACAAAATAAGTGACATCCATTTGGTGACTCATTCCTCAGGACAATGCCTTGACCAATCAGGGTCAAGCTGCCTGGTTTAAATTTCAATGCTTGGCAGTTAACTGTCAGTCACCGTCAGTGGTGCATTCTCCATGGCAATGTCACTTGCCAACCAATCAGCACTCTCTCCATATACAGTATAAATTGTTGCTTTTCCCCTTATATTGGTATTCTTGTGAGCATCCTGATAAGTGCAAGACGAAAAGCTGAGCCAAGTTTCTTTTTTCAGCAATTATCACTTCTCTTATTGCTACCTTGCGCTCGTGACATGTCTTCTCTCTTTAAATGATCACATCTCCTCCCATCTGATTTTTTTTTTGCCTGATGATTATACCTCTGTCAAACTCAAACATTTTAAAAGGGCAATTTGGGTTCCAGTAATTAGGCCATGCACAGCTAAATTAAATCAAGTCTAATTTATCAAAACACGCTTTTAAAACCTACAGGAATCACATGTCTGAGATAAGGTAACCCTGACAGGAGGTGTGCTGCATCTGTTATGAGTGGCCTTCTCCGACAAATAGAATAGGAAACATGAGAGAAAATGGACAGCATTTGCGTTCCTCAGTCCCGATCCCCTGGTGTCGGGATGAAAGGTAGTTTGGGAATCCACAAATGCCACAGCTGGGACCCAGAGGGAGATCAATTAAGGCTCTGGGGTCTGGAGGGTCAATTGGAGGCTGTGCCGCAGTTATACATCTGCAGCTCCATCATCAGTGGTGGGCTCTGCTGAAGTATATAGGGAGGTGAGGCGGTGTCTCCATTCCCGGTCGCTGCAAGAAAAAATGAGATAAAGGAGGGGGCCAAAAAGATTAGATGTATCTGAAAGGAGGGAGAAAGCCCGCCACACACATGCAGTAACAGGCAGTCTGTGCTTGCAACTGGGGTTTGGACCAGCGCCTTCCACATTGAATGGCGCCTCCAGCTTTGATGTTTACTTGAGCTGCCATGTTTGTACGGATGGCCTCCTGGCGCAACAGTACCCCATGCTCTGGCTGGAAAATCCAGTCAGCATCAGGAGAGTGCCCTTAATTAAACCCTCAGGTGTACAACCATTCTTGCTGTCGCACCATATCCTGCATAATCTTCTGGAAGTGGAAACGTGCCATGGACCCAACAGATGGAATTTACCTCTTGATTTCACCCCACCCGCCTCCGGGCCTGCTTCCATATATCATTAAAAATTCAGGTTGGAATCGTCCCAGATTTGTACTAAGTGCCGTAGCGGATGTGAAAAAAGACATTTCATCTGCTGGCCGCATTGGCGGATTTTCACCCCGTATCGTCCTCTTCCTGACATGTTCCACCTCATTAATAATGCATTCTTGGGAAACACACTGAATCGCTGGTTTGGTGGCGGGGGGGCGGGGGGGGCTCGGATTTGCCTGCCACACTGTGACCTCAGTGCTCCCTCACACCAGGCACCATATTTAAAGTGCAGCAGAGCGTAGCCTACTTCCTGTCTTCAGACCAGGACTGCTCCAGGTGACAGATTGCCTCAAAAGCAAAGGTGATGCTGGACCCCAAATTTAGTGATGCCACTCTTGGGCACCTGCTGGATGCAATGGAAGGCTGCTGCAATGTCCTCTACCCCAGTTCTGGCTGCAGGAAGTCCACCAGAGTCACCAATCCAGCCTGGGAGGCAGTGGCAGCAGTGGTCAGTCATCCAGCTCAGGAAGAGGATAAATGCTCTCATCCATTCTGCCAGGGTAAATCAACCACCTCATCACTCTCAACTCACACACTCACAAATCCATCACACATCCACAGGGATCTCACACCTCAAGGGACAGCACCACTAACTCCCACACACACCCTCACATCTCCATCAGGCTCATACCCTCTGGAGCTCACGTCCTCATCCTGTCCATGGCTCTGCTCACCACACAAACATTCCATGCAGTGCCATGTGTCCTGCTCACACTCTCACCATCTGTTTTCACACAGGAAAAGCCGGTTCACAACAACAGGGCGAGGTCCCAGACCAGGGAAGAGTGGCCAACATTGGCCCCTCACTCACTTTGAGGAGTGTGCCAGCACACTGGCTGGTGAGGACGTTGATGATGCCTGCGGCAAAGGTGAGGTCAGCAGTAGACACCCATGTGAGGACCCTGCACCACATCATCCCTCTCTCAATGCAACTGTGAGTGTTCTCTCCTGCTTCTGACTCTGCTACCATGCATTAATTATCTCTACTTTGGTTCACAGGGGGCTCTGCCAAACTACCGACACCCTCAGCCAGCCAGTCCCTCAGCTCCATACGTGTCCTCACCTCCAGCCAAGAGGACACCTCCTCCATTGAAGAGCTGGAAATAAGCAGCCTGAAGACCCGCCACAGCGCTTACCCACACCATTCACCAGCACAGAGATACACACCTCAGTGGGACCTAGATCTAGAGCAGGCTCGGGTTCACATTCTGGTGGTCACAACATGGATATGTGCCCATAGCAGGAGGAGGCAGGTTCAGCTGAGCTCCCCGGCACTCAAAAGACTTCTGGGGAAGAAGCATTTGTGAGGTCCATGTCAGCAAAACACAGTGCCTTAGTAAATCATGGACATAATTGCACTTTTGAAAATTACTGGAATGTTTACCAGAACTGCTTTGCATTCTCCCCTGTGATCCTCCACTAAACTGGCAGTGAATGGTTGTTAAAATGCATAGTTAGGAAACATGCATTTAAATAACATATGAGCATACTTGTTGGGCAAACTTTCTGAGATTGGCAAATTTCTTCCTTGGATCCCCCCAGGAATAAAGTGCAGATTCACTCTTCCAACCATCTCTATCCAGGCTGCTCTATCCTTGCTCTTGACTGGATGATGGCTTGCATTTCCAAAAAGGATCATCATTCATTGAAGCACCTGCTAAGCTGCTTTGTTTAATGGAATGCTCCTGACTTGTGACCCTACCAGCCTTTTTGACCCCTCTTGGATTTTTACTGTGAGAAGCAACAGTCTTTTAACAGATAGTCCTAAACTCTCGGAATGGCTTTCACATTGCTCCATTCTGGCGTGACATCAGGACCTGATTCTGGAGTTAGGTTGCCATTTTTGATGCACCGGAAAACTAGCACAAAACTGGCAGTATAATTTCATCACTAGCCACATAGGTGTTAGGCTAGAAGAAATAAATATATCTTTCAATATCTTATACATGATATTAATATTTTATTTTCTTACATTGTTCAAATAAAAATCTTCTTTTCTAAAATAATTGTGACATTTGAATTCAAACCAATTGACATGCTAACTAATTCAGTTTTTTTAGTGCCAATAAAAATATATGAGTATATAAAGTGATTTTTAACATTGAATCTCGTGGACTTTGGCACTGAAGAATTTTAAAAGTTATTAAACTGCTCATCTTATTTACTTCAATTTACATCAATTTACTTTGAAAATGGAAAATAAATCATTTTGCTCAAGGGAGCAAGTTTCGAAAAAGCACGAATGAGTCAGTGGGCAGAATTTTACACGCCCGACCCGATCGGGCGTAAAATCGCGCGAGATGATGTCAAGTGAGCGTACCATTGTCATTGCACACTCACGCAATATTTTGCTAAAGGGGCACGCGCGACAGTTGGAAGCACACCCAGCGACAATTAAGAGGGCAATTAAGTCCACTAACAGCGCGATTGTCAGCGATTTTTCATTGCTCGTCCAACCTTACGGCTGGTGCATGGGCCAATCGGCCTTTACATTTTTGATGAAACCTCATCCAAGGCCGGGACAAAATCTCTGTCAGGAAATAAAATAAAAAGAAATATCTAGGTATAGCATTTTTACGAGATTTGCTTTCAGGTGCTTGATTGTGCTGCATGGACATTTTTTTGCAGCTTTTTTTGTGCTTTATTTTATTATTTGCAGGTCTGCAGTTCCCTGAAACAGCTGTCTGCCTTCAGGGAGCTCAGTAGAAGCGCTCACCAGCACCCACGGTGACGTTGTCGCCCGCCCTCTTCCCACCCCGACCCCGGGAGCGCTGAGGTTTTAAAATGCATTTCACGCAGGCTGACCGTTAATTGGCCAACAAGCGTGAAATTGCGGTCAGGGATCCGCTTCCCAACCGCTCCCTGGCCCGCCCATCGCGTGCTCCTGATGAGGGAAATATTCAGGCCAGTGTGTGCAACCTAGATATCTGAATTAATCCTTTAACTAGTTATTGAATATTTCATCAGTAGATTTCTTTATAATATTTAAGGAAACCTGGGATTCCATTGATAGCAAGGGCATCACCCTTCTAATTATTATTTAGTATATTTTTGAATGTTGCCTTTGCCTTTTTTATAACTAATGATCACATTAAAATGTAATATCCTACAGGATTTTGTCTAGTTTATGAATTTGTTATTGAAAATCTGTGCAAAATTATTGAGAGTAAAGTTAAGAGAGCTATTTCATATAGGCCAATACCATCCCTGTGGCATTCTGTTGAAACAGAATGGGATGTACTGACATTGTGATTAAATTATTAGCAAATTGGATAGCTGCTATAAGCTTAAAATTATTTACAGTGTTCCAATGTTGTACCATTTCTCTCTTTTATTATAATAGCTTTGTTTACTGCCACAAAATTCAATATAGAACACATTTTCTCCCTGTTAAGAACCTCATTATACAATCAGCCGATTGCCTATTATTCACCAACACATTACAGGAACCAAAAGAGTGTCTTTCAATATAATGTCTTGCCAGCACCATTATCAGCAAAAAGCACATACACTACATTATTTTCTAACTATTCTGCATATAGTAATTGGCTGCATATAGTGATTCATAGTTTGGTTGATGCAAAGGTTGACTTGATTTTACATGAGGGAGAAAAATCTTATGTTGGTACCAATTAACATTTTTGTATAATAAACTCATAATGAGAGAAATTGTTTCTATGAAAAGTTGAATAAGCTTTTTTAAAAACTATTTTTCAATCTCCCTCCAATTTTTGTTTCACTTCGGTTAGTCCTGCATCCATGTTCTCCCTCTGGAGAGCAGGATAGTCAAACTCTAGTGGACACCTTTACAATTACATTTTACCAACAAGTATATTTGAATAATATGAAAAAAAAATTAACTGGCCTAATTGTCTGACTACTCCCATTCCAAACTACGCTTGCCGTCTGTTAGGTTTTGAACTAGAAATTCCCAGGCTGGGGGATTTTAGCTACAAGGTTAGGTGGGAGAAGCTGGAGTTGTTCTCATTGGAGCAAAATAGATTTGATAGAGGTGTACAAGATTATGACAAGTTTGGATAAGGTAGACAAGGGTTCCAATTAGCTGATGGAACAAGGACTAGATGACACATATTTAAGGTTTTGGGCAAGATATACAGCGGGGACATGAAGAAGGGCTTTTTTATTCAGTGAGTGGTAATGACCTGGAGCTCACTGCCCACAAGCAATAATTACAAAAGGAAATTGGATGGTCACTTGAAGTAAATAAACCTGTCAGGCTACGGGCATCGAATGGGGATATGGGAATAACTGGATTGCTCAGAGAGCTGGCATGGACTTGATGACCCGAACAACCTCCGCCTGTGCCATAAATGAGCCTATGACTCCATGTATGAATTTCAGGTGCAATATTCAGAAGTGAAAAATTGCAAAATGGATGCCAAATTATGAATATATCTGTTATAAATTGAAAATCAATTTTTACCTTTTGATTGTAGGCTAGTGATGTGCAAGCATTAATTATTAATGTTATGAAGGTTTTCAATAATTTTTCATCATCAGTCAATCAAACCTAAGACCTGAAGGAATGGCCGCCCTGTCTTTTCCAATATGGGCAACAAAAAGGAAGATTATCTTACCTCACCTCATATTGCAAGTAAATTTGGAGTGTGAATATCAGCCAAGGCTGGAAGTTGAATTTGCGCTCAGTCAAGAGCCTTTCTTTTACCATTATATTTTTCTACTTCTGCCTATTCTGCAGTTGAACTCATTGCCAGAGCCAATGTTGCATGGGCAGCAATCGGGCCTCCAACAACCTACCCAAATAGCAGATAGTTAATATTGGCAAGCTGCTTGAATGTAGCGCACACTAACTACATCTAAGCCTAACCACACTCTTCTGATGTCCATATATGCACATGTTCAGCTAATACTGAGCTAGCTAATATCTCCTCCATTATGTTGGGTTCTAAGGCCAATTGTAGCCCTTGATGTTATCTGAGCTAAAATAAACAAGGTAACAAATATGGGGAGAAACATTGGATTTTCCTACTCTATGTGGCTCAGAACCTCATCTTTTAATTAGCTGAGCCATTGGGAAACACTATAGCCAAGAGTTAAAGGTTTTCAGGCTGTGCCTACAAGGCAGTTTATGATGCATTGTTAGACATATCGCTGTTCAATACCTAAAAAAAAAACAAGGCCCAATCTGGTTGTTTAAGTGGACATTAAGGACCAGATTTTCACCATGGGGATGGGAAACAAAAGCTAGCTCTGTTTTTGTGTCAGAAACCCACGTCAAGTGGGAAGCTGACTGAAGCTCAGATTTTGCAGGGACGAGCCCTTAATTGAGATAGAAACAGGTTTCCCGTCAAGTTAAAACTGTTGGTGGCAAGAATGGAGGTGGGTTGAGACACCCAAGGCAACCATCACATGAAGCTGCCGTTTGTTCTGAGGGAGTGAATTTGTGACAAAGCCTGTTACTGAATCACAGGACAGAATGGCACAGGGGAACCGATAGGCTGGTACCCATGAGGGTAAAGAGGGAGGTCCTCTTCCTGGAGAGTGGCAGAAGGTGGTCACCTCATCGTGCAGTAGGAGCACTTCTCTGTTCAGTTTCATTTCCCTCTGCCTCCAATTGCCCTTCGTCTCTCACCTCCTGCTCCTTCCACAAAGAGCTGTCCCCCTTCAGGTCTTCACTGTCCTCAAGGTGCAGACCTCACTGTAGAACCATGTTATGGAGAGTGCAGCAGACTACCACAATGAACAAGACCCTTGTAGCAGGGTATGGCATCTCACCACCTGACCAGTCCAGGCACTGGACCCAGTGTCCTCTGAGTCTGCAATGGCCCAACAGTTATGAATCTGGTATGTTGTCAAGACTCAGTGGAGGGCATCCATCACTGGGTGGTACACCGCTGTGCAACTACCTGTGAAATGCCTTAGAGGTCCACACTGACGAGGGCACAGGTGTCTGTGACTATCTGCCTGAAGAGTAGCAGTCTCCTTCGGCACTGGTTCTTAGTCAGCTACAGGTATCTTTGCCTCTGCCTGTAGATCCTGTGCTCTCTGTGCCCTCATTCCTCTCCTGTGGCCTCCTGAAGCCTGGCCCTCTGCCCTTCCTGTGTAGTCTACTGTTCCTCATCTCCAATGGCCTCAATTTCTTAATGCTGGCTTCTCCCCTGACCTGTGATGGGAATAATTTCAAAGGGCTAGGCCTTTTAACCAACGGAAAGCAGGAGCAGATACCTTTTAAAGTTTGCTCACGCCCATATCTTGCCCCTGGTCTCACCTGCCTTGAGCTACTCTGCGACAAACAACTCCAAAATGCTGGCTGTCCCCGGGAAAATTCAAAACATTTGCAGAGAGAAGCTTTGAACAAGCCCCTAACTAGTTTAATTGGCCTGTTAAGGAGTGCAGGTGAATTCAGAGGCAGGTCAGCTGGCCACAAGACATAACTGGCATCTTTTTTAGGCTGCCACCTCCATTCCAGCCTGAACTGGACCACAAAAACCTGGCTCTATATAGCAATATTAATAGATTTTTTTTGGGATGTGGACGTCGCTGACTAGGCCGGCATTTATTGCCCATCCCTAATTGCCCTCGAGAAGGTGGTGGTGAGCTGCCTTCTTGAACTGCTGCAGCCCATGTGGTGTAGGTACACCCACAGTGCTGTTAGGGAGAGAGTTCCAGGATTTTGACCTAGCGACAGTGAAGAAACGGCGATATATTTCCAAATCAGGATGGTGAATGACTTGGAGGGGAACTTCCAGGCGCTGGTGTTCCCATGTATCTGCTGCCCTTGTCCTTCTAGATGGTAGTGGTGGTGGGTTTGGAAGGTGCTGCCTAAGGAACCTTGGAGAGTTTATGTAGTGCACCTTGTAGATGGTACACAGTGCTGGGAGTGAATGTTTGTGGAAGGGGCGCCAATCAAATGGGCTGCTTTGTCCTGGATGGTGTCAAGCTTCTTGAATGTTGTGGGAGCTGTACTCATCCAAGCAAGTGGGTAGTATTCCATCACACTCCTGACTTGTGCTTTGTAGATGGTGGACAGGCTTTGGGGAGTCAGCAGGTGAGTTACTTGCCGCAGGATTCCTAGCCTCTGACCTGGTCTTGTAGCTACAATGTTTATATGACTAGTCTAGTTCAGTTTCTGTTCAATGGTAACCTCCAGGATGTTAACAGTGGGGAATTCAGTGATGGTAACACCATAGGATGTCAAGGGGCGACGGCTAGATTCTCTCTTGTTGGAGATGGTCATTGCCTGGCACTTGTGTGGTTTGAATGTTACTTGCCACTTGTCAGCCCAGGCCTGGATATTGTCCAGGTCTTGCTGCATTTGGACATGGGCTGCTTCAATCTGAAGAATCGCGAATGGTGCTGAACTTTGCGCAATCATCAGCGAACATCCCCACTTCTGACCTTCTGATAGAAGGAAGGTCACTGATGAAGCAGCTGAAGATGGTTGGGCCGAGGACACTATCCTGAGGAACTCCTGCAATGATGTCCTGGAGCTGAGATGACTGACCTCCAATAACCACAACCATCTTCCTTTGTGCTAGGTATGACTCGAACCAGCAGAGAGTTTTTCCCAATTCCCATTGACTCCAGTTTGGCTAGAGCTCTTTGATGCTACATTCAGTCAAATGCGGCCTTGATGTCAAGGGCAGTCACTCTCACCTCACCTCTGGAGTTCAACTCTTTTGTCCATGTTCAAACCAAGGCTGTAATGAGGTCAGAAGCCAAGTGAACCCGGCGGAACTCAAACTAGGCATCAGCAAGCAGGTTATTGCTAAGCAAGTGCAACTTGATAGCACTGTTGATGACCCCTTCTATCACTTTACTGATGATCAAGAGTTGACTGATGGGGCGGTAACTGGCTGGATGGATTAGTCCTGCTTTTTGTGTACAGGACATACCTGGTCAATTTTCCACATAGCCAGGTAGATGCCAGTGTTGTAGCTGTACTGGAACAGCTTGGTTAGAGGCATGGAAAGTTCTGGAGCACAAGTCTTCAGTACTATCGCCGGAATATTGTCAGGGCCCATAGCCTTTGCAGTATCCAGTGCCTTCAGCTGTTTCTTGACATCACATGGAGTGAATCGAATTGACTGAAGACTGGCATCTGTGATGCTGGGGACCTCAGGAGGAGGGCGAGATGGATCATCCACTCAGCACTTCTGGCTGAAGATTGTTGCGAATGCTTCAGCCTTATCTCTTGCACTGATGTGCTGGGCTCCTTCATCAATGGGGATATTTGTGGAGGCACCTCCTCCAGTGAGTTGTTTAATTGTTCACCACCATACACTACTGGATATGACAGGACTGCAGATTTTAAATCTGATCCATTAATTGTGGAATCACTTAGCTCTGTCTATCACTTACTGCTTATGCCGTTTGGCACGCAAATCGTCCTGTGTTGTAGCTTCGCATGGTGCTGCTGGCATGCCCTCCTACACTCTTCATTGAACCAGAGTTGATCTCCTCATTTGATGGTAATGGTAGAGTGGGGGATATGCTGGGCCATGAGATTACAGATTGTGTTCGAGTACAATTCTGCTGCTACTGATGGCCCATAGTGCCTCATGGATGCCCAGTTTTGAGTTGTGAGACCTGTTCGAAACTTATCCCATTTAGCACGGTGGTAGTGCCACACAACACGATGGAGGGTGCCCTCAATGTGAAGTCAGGGCTTTGTCTCCACAAGGACTGTGCAGTGGTCACTCCTACCGATACTGTCATGGACAGATGCATCTGCAGCAGGCAGGTTGGCAGGGGTGAGGTCAAACATGCTTTTCCCTCTTGGTTCCCTCACCACTTGCTACAGACCCACTCTGGCAGCTATGTCTTTTAGGACTTGGCCAATTCGGTCTGTAGTAGTGCTACCGAGCCACATTGAAGGCCCCCACCCAGAGTACATTCTGCGCCATTGCTACCCTCAGTGCATCCTCCAAGCAGTATTCAACATGGAAGAGTACTGATTCATCAGCTGAGCTGGGGGGGGGGGGGTGGGGGGGCAGGTTGGGGGCAGTACGTGGTAATCAGCAGGAGGTTTCCTTGCCCATGTTTGACCTGGTACCGTGAGACTTCATGGGGTCCGGAGTCAATGTTGAGAGCTCCCAGGGCAACTCCCTCCTGACTGTACACCACTATGCCACCACATCTGCTGGGCCTGTCCTGCTGGTGGGATAGAACATACCCAGGGATGGTGATGATGGTATCTGGGAACATGATCTATAAGGTATGATTTCCATGAGGCTATGTCAGGCTGTTGCTTAACTAATCTGTGAGACAGCTCTCCCAATTTTGGCACAAGCCTCCAGATGTTATTAAGGAGGACTTTGCAGGGTCAACAGGGCTGGGTTTATACTGTTGTCATAGGTCGATGTTGACGTGATCCATCCAATTTCCTTCCTCTTTATTGACTTTTTAGTGGTTTGATACAATTGAGTGTCAACCACATTACTGTGGATCTGGAGTCACATATAGGTTTAGTTCCCTGAAGGGCATTAAAAGCGACAATGGTCATCATTAGACTTTTAATTCCATATTTTTATTGCCATGGTGGGATTTGAACTTGGGTCCCCAGAGGATTACAAGTCCAGTGACAATACCACTAAGCCACTGCCTCCCCCCAGCAAAGGAATTGACAAAGGAATTGTTCCAATTTCATAAGCAACACCCTCCTTCACCCAATACTAACAGAACAGATCAGTTGGTCATTCATTTTATTGGTATTGGTGTTTTTCTGAGACTGGTCACTATCCAAAGTGTGTTGAAGCATTTCTGAAACAGTGACTATAGTGCTTTATAAATGCAAGCTTTTCTTTCTAACAATCTTCTTGAAGGGAATTAGGGGATTAATAAAATTCATAAGCTTGGAATCATTCAACAATTCATTCTTTACTCAGGTTACAGTATTAGTTGCACAATGAAGCTTTGAACAAAAGCAGAAGTTAATGCAATTAACTTTTCAGAGTGCTTGACCATCTTATATGGATTTCCACCTTCAGTGCAGCTTCTCCCTTTCCTTTTAATAAACTACTGTTTCAGTTGAAAGCTTCTATTTCTGAGCTACATTTCAGATTCTGAGCTACATTACATCACATTGCAACAATAGAAATCAAGGCCCCAGTATTATCTGCCAGTAACTTGCTGTGCAAAGGTTTACTGTCCACATTCACAGACATGACTAGCTTTGAATGATCAATGCCAGTCAAAGCATAAAAGAGTTGCCAGCTGGGCAGGATAAAACACATAAGTGTGGCATATTAGAAATGTGAAATGCCTCCCGAGTCTTCTCTGCAGTCACTCTATTTCAAAAGATTGTACTAACTATTATCCTCTTTTTTATTGTACCAGAAGTCCCTTGCTGGCTGTTCCACTTTATGACTGTTAAATCGGGCAGACTGATGATTGCCCCATGATACTGTGTTTGCCTGTTATTTTGCTTTCAGGATCAAATTCTACTGCATTGTCCCTTTGCATCTCATTGAGATATACTACAGCAAGAAAAATATTAAAACTGAATGTAATCACTCCTTTATTTTTTTTAAATAAATTTGCTATTAATGCCCATTTTATTAGTTTAGCCAGTCTTTAGGAATTTATTTATATACCAATGCATAGTGCCTTAGCCTCGGACTACATATATGAAAATTCAAATATAATGAAGTGGGGTAGTTATACTTCTGGTTTTATTTTTGTTTCATGAAATTTCCTATAAAAAAGTAAATTAAATGAATTCGTAAATTAATTGCGTTGAAGAGAGAAGTACCTACATATAACTTTTCTATGCAGTTTGTCACTTACCAAGATATACATTGGCATGTTGTAATAGTTAGTGCAAAGTGTAACTATTGAGCACGATATACTGTTTGGTGATCAGTATAACTTGACATCAGCTCCTGCAGTTTGGTTAGGCCAGGGACATATCAAGGAATATACAACTATGGTTATGTGACATAGGATTTGTACACTGGAACCTTGTGGAGCACTACAAGTGGGTTGACCAAACGTAAACTGGGCGACCGCTTTGCAGAACACCTGCGGTCTGTCCGCAAGAATGACCCAAACCTCCCTGTCGCTTGCCATTTTAACACTCCACCCTGCTCTCTTGCCCATATGTCTGTCCTTGGCTTGCTGCATTGTTCCAGTGAAGCCCAACGCAAACTGGAGGAACAACACCTCATCTTCCGACTAGGGACTTTACAGCCTTCCGGACTGAATATTGAATTCAACAACTTTAGGTCGTGAGCTCCCTCCCCCATCCCCACCCCCTTTCTGTTTCCCCCTTCCTTTTTTTTTTCCAATAAATTATAAAGATTTTCCTTTTCCCACCTATTTCCATTATAAAAAAAACCCCACTAGAGCTATACCTTGAGTGCCCTACCATCCATTCTTAATTAGCACATTCGTTTAGATAATATCACCAACTTTAACTTTAACACCTATGTGTTCTATTGTACTATTGTCTTTGACATCTTTTGATGATCTGCTTCTATCACTGCTTGTTTGTCCCTACAACCACACCCCGCCCCCCCCACCTCTCTGTCTCTCTATCTCTCCGCCCCCCACACACACACCTTAAACCAACTTATATTTCAGCTCTTTCCTGGACTCGAACTCAAGTTCTGTCGAAGGGTCATGAGGACTCGAAACGTCAACTCTTTTCTTCTCCGCCGATGCTGCCAGACCTGCTGAGTTTTTCCAGGTAATTCTGTTTTTGTTTTGTACTACAAGTGGGTTGTTAGTTTAACAATCCACTCTGACTTTCTTGGGGGAGGCATTGGGCAGAATTTTACATTCCTCCTCCATCGGGTTTGTAGGATTGGACTCCCACCAGGCTCCCACCAGCCCTGACTTCTCTGCAATTTTACAGTGGGATTGGCGGAGGCCTAGGCTGGCTAGCCCAAATGAGACCCTTAAGTAGCCAATGAATAATCACTTCAGGGTCATTTCCCTCCCAACCTCAATTTTCAAGCTGGCAGGAGGAGCTCAGGGACAGGGGGGAAACCTGGAAAGTGACCCTGCTCAGGCCTCTGGTGGGAAGAGGGAGGGTGCCTCCATTAATTGCCTCCCTTCAACATCGGGTGCCCCACACCCTCAAGGCCTGGCCCCTGTGGATGCTCCCTCACACCATCTCCCAGTCCCCCAACCCCTGGCCAAACCCCCAAACCTCACCTCCCCTCTCTGCCCTGAGGCTCCCAACCCACTTACCTGGTACTGGACTTGAGGGGCTTAGGGTCTGGCATTTGCTTGCAGTCCCAGTCCTGTCCACTGCAGCTTCTGGCGCTGCTGGGACTAGAGAGCTGCCAGCCAATCAGATTGGCCGGCAGCTCTCTCAGGCAGGCTTCCTGCCAAGGGAAGGGCACAAGTCCCATCTCCAATCAATTAACGCTCGTTGAAGATTGAAATGGCTGTGGGGTAGCCAGTATTGGCAGGACGCATTTGCCAACAACTCAGATGGCAGGAAGGGAAACCCTGCCATATGAGAAATCCTGGCCTTTATGTGTCTGTTTGAGAGGACCTTGATGTGGGAATGAGTATCTACACCACCCGAGCACCTCAATGTCCTGGGCACCCTGTGGGATCAGCACATGATGAGTTAAAATATTTTTTCCGCTGAGCGTAAGGTTGTAACACATTTATTGTTTATGGCACTTTAAGAGTAAGGTATCTCCACAGATAAAATGTAGCTGTTCAGCAATGTCTGTGATGGTCTGTAATATATGAGTTTGGTCACTTGTACTTATAGGGAATGGAACTGAGTTTGAGGGAAAATGTAAACATTGTAACAAGATGATTGAAAGAGATTAAGAGATTTTGCTAGGATCATGTTTGTCATATACTTTATATATGTTGTTCCACTATGACTTATTGATGGTATGCATGAAATATAGCAATCAACAGTAAAAATTATAATAAGTGTGAATGAATCACTGTATAGAAGCATTCATACAGAGATCAATGCCTCAATAAAAAACATGATCCTGCATTGTTACAACGTGTGTGTATCATCTATTGTTTAGGGTAACAAGGGGAATTCAAACAAGAAAGTTGTCCAATACTTACATCGAGTGGATTTCCAGGAAGGAGTATCAAAATGTCTAGTATTTTCCATGATCTTAGTTCTTCATCCCTTCTGGATGCCATGTGTCCCACAGGCATTTGCTCCAGCACAGTGGGGATTCAATTTCTGACAGCTACTCTTGACAATTGTGCACATTGCTGAAGAGGCTGATTTCCCAGAAGCCTGCATAGCCTTGGATCTACAAGGATCGTGATGTTGGTCATGATTTCTTTAACTTCCCAGGGTACCTGAATGAGGGGCAAGATTACCCTTTTGGTCACAGCCTCATCAGCATTCTGATAATCTAGCTGCGATGAATACTTATCTAAATGTATGCGCACATAATGAGCAATATGAACAGAGCAAGAGACTTTAAGATGATTGGCAATTGCAGGGCTTGTTGGTGCAATAGGTTAGACACTATTTGGGTTTAATTACAGCTCAAACTGATAAAGTTAAAATTATCTCTCTCTTGCTGCTTGAAAGGGTACTTTATGAAATTAGCTAGGTCACATCATAAGCCGATAGCAAAACATTCCTAAAATGACACTAAGTTGCCAGCCTCAGTTAATTATTCTTGGATAGAATTTCTGCGGAGTTTCTCCAGTTTCCTATTGTAACTAATGCAGAAACCAAGGAGAAATAGCGTACAGCCATTGATACTACTTTTCTATCGAACTATATCCATGCAGAAATCTGTGTGGGAGATGGATAACTGCTACACTGGTACTAGGGAAGGTGCTGTTCTGAAGTTAGAGTTGAAGCACATTGCTGGGCAAAGCCTATGTAATATTGATGCTAATTGTGCTTGGTTACTTAAGCCTGGGTGTGGATTCAGAGGAAAAGTAAACAAACTGTATAAGTTGCTGGAAGCTTGACCTGTAAGCATGGAACAGACATTTTTAAGCACTGAGATGAAAACCTGTTACACAGATAGAAACTAGTATTACCTCTGCATTGCTCAGATATAAAGTATACAACATTGGTTCCATCCAATTGAATGCCTGAATTTTCACTACTGAATGCTGAGACTAAGTGCCCAAAATGGATATCGTTGCAGTCCTAGCACTAACATAACATTCCCAAAACAAAATGCTCAAAGGAGAGTTTTACAGTATGTTTTCCAACACCAGAGAGGAGAAAGCATATATTAATAAATGGAATCCAGGCATGTCAATTTGTAAGTATGAAGCAAACACAATGAAAGGAAGATACATGATAACATTGTTTCATTTATTATTCTTTCAGCTTTTCATCATCTGGGAAAGAACAAAAATGATATGAGGGCTTGTTGAAAGATATTATAGTTTCTAAAGGGCAAGATGATGATTTTGACACATATACCTTATGAAAGTGAAACGCATCACATTATTCCACAACTCAAAAGTCAATATTTTAATAAGTTCATATTACTGGTAAAATGAATCTTTGTACCCAAATCACATCCAACCTCAGGTCTAGTACAGCAATCAAATGAAATACAACAATACTTGCCCCAGCCCCCAGACCATATTATGCTGACAAAATGTTTCTGTTTAAATTGAAAAATTTACCCAGCTAAATCAGTAATAAATAGTTCAGTGATCGACATAGCTCTCCTTCCTTGGGGCTTTGGCAATCTTACTGCAGCGCCACACTGGTGCATAATAATTGGAAGGTATTACATTTTAAAGTAAATTTAAATTAAGTAATTTGCTGCAAATAAATCTAAAACCAAATATTGAGGAATAGAATGCTGCCAAGAATGTCTACCAGCTACAGATTGAATTGATTTTTTTTTTGCCAGTTCCTGGGGTTCTGGCACCTCACAGAAGTAAAACATTTATTTTATCTGTAGACAATAACAGGAACTGGCCCTCCAGCATAGAGAAAATAATATTACCCCACCCCACCCACTGGAAAAAAAAGCAAGATTACATAACAAACATCAGTGGAAAGAAATGGTCTCAAAAGGTTGATTTTGTAAATCCCATCTGCTGATTAAATGGCACTAATTCTATGATTTCAGCAGTTTGCACTTTTTGAATGCAGATCAGAATGAAGCTCTACATTACTAGTAAAAAGAATCATTGCATTCAATTCACATCCAATCACAGGAGTAGCACACCAATCAAAAACAATACAGCAACCCCTATGCACATTATGACGATGGTTTTTTTCAGTTTAACTTGTAAAATTTATCTGACTAAACCAGTCTGATTCAGATATCTGATTCAGTTAGCTCAACCAATTGGGGTTTTCATATAAGAGTTGAATTTGAGGACAATTTTGTTTAAAACTTTTAGTTTTGTGACTTGACTAAAGCTGGCCAATCTCATTTTCCCATGGATTAATTAAAGCTTTGAGACACAGGTCCTCATATTAAGTTATGAGCATGGAATTTATTAGCCAGAGTTTGAAATAAATAAAACTCTGGTGTATAAAAATCTGAGAGTTTAATGAGGATTCTAGTGCTAGGTCAGTTCTGGCATTCATTTAAAAGAAATAGAATATGGTTATAGTTCATAACAATTGTAGATATATTATTGATTACCAATATGATTGTTCAAATGGGAGTTAATACTAAGCAAGCTATTTCACACAGTAAATAGCAATGGCTGAAATGTTGTCGGTGTTTGTACCAGAGTTGATTTAACATGAATTCCACTGTATTATCTATCACTGATCTTATCTGCAGAAATCTTTATCCTACAAGCACATACTCTCATAGTTCAAATAGTTCAGGTTATTGCTTTGTATACCTTCTCAATGAACTTCATGTACCTTTCACTATTCACCTAGTTTTTTTAAATCCGTGTATTAGCTCCTCTCTATACCCCATGTATATATCTTAGCTATCTTCATCTAATTTATAGCTTTGTCACTTAACTAGCTTAGCTTTACTCCAGTCCCATACATGTGCATTTTGGCTGCCACTCTGAACCTGAGCCCAGTGCTTCTATATCCCTTCTTCTCTTCCTTCTCCCCTTTTCCCCTTCTTGCTATCATGTCTCCATGCTTTTCTTTAACCTAAGGTTATCTCTTAGAGTCATTCAGGAGGCAGCCATTTGGCCCACCCAATCTATGCCAACTCTCCATGAGGCCCTACAAGCTTACTTCCTTCAAGCGCCCATCCAATTTCCTTTTGCTCTGTTTCCTCAGCTCTGAAGAAGTCATACAGACTCAAAACATTAACTCTGTCTTTCTCTCCACTATCAGGCCTGCTGAGTTTTTCCAGTACTTTTTGTTTTAGTTCCTTTTGAAATTGTTGTCCTTCTCTGCTTCCACCATCACCATGGGCAGTGAATTCCATTACCACTCACTGCATAAAAATGTTATTACCCTCACATTCCCCCCACATCTCTTGCCCAAAGTTTTAAATCAGCGAATGGGAACAGTGTTTCCTTATCCAAACTTGTCATAATCTTGTACACTTCTATCAAATCCCACCTCAGTCTCCTTTGCTTTAAGGAGAACAGCACCAGTTACTCCAAACTAAATTTACTGCTAAAATCCCCATCCATGGAACCATTCTGGTAAATATCATCTGTGCCATCTCAAGGACCTTCACATCCTCCCTAAAGTACAGTGAGCAATACTATAGTATTGGCCTAACCAGAGCTTTATACAGATTCAGCATAATGACATGTACTCAATCTGCCATCACAAACCCAATTTTTCAGCATTCATCAGCTTTCCTGCTCTCATACCGCCATTCCAAACTTGACTCCCCCTTAAATTTTCCTACAACTTCTCTCTCTGCCTCTCTTGACATTCAGCAATGCCTTCGCCCCAGTGACAAGAGCTTCATGGCAACAAAAAAAAACAAAGCAAAACGAAAGGAGCATCAATCTAACAGAGCCAGCAATAAATCTGATAGTGAATTTAGAAGAAATTCCTTTATGCAGAGAGCGGAGAGAATGCAAAACTAGCAACCATAAGGAAGAGTTGAGACTGAAAAGCACAAATACATTAAAGGGCCAGCTAAATAAGCAGATGAGGGAGAAAGGAAGGAATAGAAGGGTATAGTGAGCACTGGGGATTGGAGAGGTTTTGGGTGTTGAAGAGAGAAAGTTGAAGAAAGTAAGTTTATATCTCTGAGCTGCAGCCTGAGATATCACTGACTGACTATCTTCTCCTGACACTGCCATCCTTGCTTCCTCACTTCATCTTGCACCTCTCTCTCACCATCTTCTTGGCAGCTGCTAGCTGGGCCTGTTTAGCCACACCAGCCTTGCCATTTGGTCCAGGTTCCTCTAATCTTGTAACTTCTCTGCTGCTGTCTCCAGCACCTGAATTTTTCCATTGTATCTCAGCGACCAGAACTGGATGCAAGACTTGGGTCCAGTTGGATTGTGACCCTCCTGATCTATAAGAACTCTTTTGATTCTGTAGTCCTGACTTTGTTCATTGCTGCTCCAATGCCGTAAGATATGTGTATACAATACCTAGGAGGTACTGGAGACATTGATCATCTTCATAATTTACAACACTCTTCTTGCTACTCATGCTCCCTACCTTTCTTTTCCATTAATTTCATTTGCAGATCCTTAAGCATTGAGATTGCTGCCATCTTGAACAAAACTATTTTTGCTACTAAGGCTCCACAGTTATTTAATAGTCTCCATGATATCATAGCACTTGGACTCTATGACATCATAAGAGTCTATTGTTTCTAAATTATCCACATCAATAGCAACAGGAAAAATTAATAGACGTGAACATAATATCTCGGCTGGCACTCCAGTGTGATGTTGAGTGACAACTGCATTGTAAGAGACAGCATCCTTCTGATAGAACCTTTGGAGGCTCTGGCCATAATCTTCCAAACCTCCTTGGATAAGTAGTGGTGACAAAGGAATGACAGATTGCAAATGTTACACCCCTGTTCAAAAACACAGCAATTACAGGCCAATCAGCTTAACATCAGGAAACTTTGGGCCTATAATCCACGTGAAGATCAACTGGCACTTGGAAAAGTATGGATTAATAAATAAAAACCAGTAAAGATTAGTTAAAGAAAAATATTATTTGACTATCATGATGATTTACAGAGAGGATGCATTAGACAAATAGGGTTAATGCCTTACATACGGATATTCAAAAGGCATTTAATATAATACTACACAACAGAACTGTCAACAAAATTGAAATTTACGAGATTAAAAGGTAATGATTGGCTTGGACGCAAAATTGGTTCAGAGACAGAAAGCAGAAAAAGTTTGTTTTTCAAAGTGGATGGAAGTTTACAACAGTATGACCACAGGGTTCCGTTTTTGCGCCACTGCTCCCTTTAATATATATTAATGATCTGGACTTGGGTATACAGGGCATAATTTCAGAATTTGCAAATGATTCTCTGTCAAAGCTCTCGGCATGCCTCCTAATGGGCATTGCCTCATCCTATTTTTTCCACTCCTTTTCTGACTGGCATGCCTCTAGGGGGTAACCTTGCCAACCTACCTCCCATCACTTTCATAGGGTGGAATCTTGTTGAGGCATCAGGGGTCTCACCTGCTGGCTAGAGAACCCATGAGAGGCCCCTGCTGTCTCTGTTTGGGAAGGCCCGCCGCCGAACCACATGCCAATCAGGCAGTGGCGAGCCAGGAGCAGGCTTCCCCTGAAATCAAAACCCAGGGCAGAAGTCTCGCCTACTGAAGGAGGGATGAGGCTTTTAAATGTTCATTAATTGGCCATTTTAGGGCCTCAACCGGCATTGGGGTGGGAAGGTCAACCATGGGACTTTCCTACCCAGAACTTAATTCTGGTGGAAGTGGGAAGATGGCAGGATTCTGGTACGCCACCACCCTCCCTAAGAAAAAGCCCTTCTCAACTCCCAGCTCACCACTAGTGAGAGTAGAAGATTCTGCCCATAGTTCTCAGCTCTGACTCCAAGAACTCTACCAATGGATCAGCTATTACTGCTCCTCTCCACATCTGCCTCCTGAAAATACATTCACTTGCTAAAAAAAACCCTTGCCACCCATGAGCTTAATATGAACAATCACAATAATGTTATGGGTGTTGACAGAGACGTGGTCGAGGGCTGATGACACAACTCCCTCCTCACCTTGTTTTCCTTCCACTATTTGCCACACTTAAACCATGGCAGCAATACTTTAGTCCTAATTTTTAAATTACACCTTGGTCTATCTCCCTATTCCTCCAGCAACATCTCCTTATCACTTTGTTCCACCCTTCACGCCTCACATTTAAAATCTTTGTTCTGTACCACCCATCCAAATATCACTCCAAATTTCTCACCCAGGATATCTTCTCTACATGCTTCCCTCTGTCTCTGCACTGAGCAACATTTCATCCTCTGTGATTTTAATTTTCACCTCTCCTCCCTGTTCTTTCTCCTCTGAGTTTACTGCCTTCCCACATCCCCCTTCAGAAAATCTGGACTATGGTGATTGATCTAATTCAACGAGTTACTGATTTTTTTTATTCAAAGAGATAAAATTACTCAGCAACTGGAATGAGTGCAGCTGGCCGACTGGGACCAGCTTACTTGGCCTACTGGATCCACATCAACTGGATCAGTTCCAATTCCCATTGAAGCCTGGTTCCCATTTTTCATATTCCTAATACAACTGAGAAAAACAGCTAATTAACTGTTTCAAGATATTTTGCCTAGAATAAGTATAAAGGTCTATTAGTAAACTTTAAGCAAATCTCCACTAGTGGCTATTTTCACTTCTATTTTTGATGGGAAATTACAAGATAATGCAGTGACAAAAAATACAAGGAATGAAAGAAATAACAAATGCCTCTCCAACTAACTAAAAGGATGAAAACACATTGGTAAAATTTATTTCTAAATTTGTACACATACCTTGAAGGAAGTGGTATGCAATGGAATGAATCAATTCTAGTTTAAAGTTTCTATATTTTTAAAATATGGTCAATTAATATAAAAGGTGACTTTAAAGACTTCAGTATTGGCTGTTGGAGAATTGCATTGTTTAGACCAATGCAATAAAAATGTGCACTTATATAATGCCTTTAATATGGTTAAATGTTCCAATGCGCTACAGGTTGCATGCATTTGGACCCGATCAGCATATTGAATGGGAAAAATCTATCCTAAATTGGGTACCTGTGCTTAGAAATCAGTAAATAAGTAAAAAAAGCTGTTGTTTAGCTGAAACAACTTGTCTGAAATGTAGATTTATGTTGGTTGATGGACAATTCAATAGACAATTCTGAATTCTCTAAATGCTGAGCCAGTAAGGGTAATTCATCAGAGAGCAGCATCCATAATTTAAGGCAGCCACATGCTAATTTACTTGCACTGTCCTGTTCAAAAACTCCAGGCATTAATGCTTTACCTGACACAGTATGCAATCTGTTAAGGAAAAGGGCTTTACATGAGAAATATTCCAAAGCACAAGTCAGAACCCTTGTTGCTCCGGTAGGAAATTCAACCATTGCAGATCAACTGGAATTTGTATTGTCCATCTACACATTGTATTTGGAAGGTCCATTAAGAGATGCTTCATTGAAAATTTCGATTGCTTAACTGACTTTGCAAAAACATGTCCCAAGACATGCTTTAAGGATCTTGCCATGTCTTACTGCTTTTGTGTATCTATCATGCAGCCTGGAAATAAATCTGCCAAAGTAGCTTCTTCTGCAGATATTGGTTTGAAAGAACTTAATCTTCTGCTATATCAAAGAGGCTGGAGAACGCAGTGGACACCCCAAATATTCCCTTTTAAGCTATATATTTTATTTGGAAGTTAAGAGTTAAAGCTTGCTATGTTAATTCTTACCTGCCACATAAAAGGTTGCTGAACTTGTTCTGCTTCTGGAGCTGCATTTAGTTATGAGCCCAAGCTAATTGTATTTGGGAAAAACCTAAGCTGTAATAGATGCCCACAAATGGGGATACCAAAAATACTGCAAGAAATACAAAGTGGCAGACAATGGGATGTACATCTGAAATCAAAGTAGAATCTATGATATAGAAAGTAACAATGTGCTACTTAGCTCACTCAAGCTGATTGTCAAGATAGCAAAACATTCCATGCTTCTGGAAGTTACCCCCAACTGATAAAGCAAAATACTGTGCAAGTTGGAAATTTGAAATGAAACAGAAAAGGCTGAAAATAGTAGATGACAATAGAAAAAATATAGGTGACCTCCATTTCCTGAAAATCAAAGACACTTCCCTGAATGCAAAAATATTTTGTGCATAAATGCTCACCTCTGTCACCTTGTTACTTGTTGGAGAGTAAATAATTCTTGTACAAGCTCGCTATTTGCATAACATTTTTCTCCTGAATTCTTGACCAAGTGCATTCTTTCAAAACCATGATGGTAATATAAAGTTTCATATCCTTAATGTAATGATATTCAACCATGTTATGGAATATGTTCAACATTAATATTTGCTTGGATCTCAACTTCATCAGCAAAATGAACTAATAGCAGAGATACTACTATCACCTCCTTTGTAATAAATCAGCACAATATACATTCCACTTGTTTTGATAGCTCTTAACACAGTTCATAATAAAACATTTTAAAATCTAGGAATAGATGTTTTAAAGTGGAAACTATAGCTCCTGAACATTGTAGTTATCACTGAGATATTTATGATTAGAATTATGAATCATGAATTATGAAAAAGGCTGAAAGCCACGACCATTTGTGACTGAATCACAATGTACTCCACAACCTCCTCAATATTCAGACGAAATACAGTAAGGGAAACATGTGACCTTCCAATTAAAACGCAAATATCTTCCATGGATGACATATCTCATTGTAATTGCCATCACTATCAAGAGACAATCTGTTATCATTTAAACCATTGAACATATAGACAATATGCTTAATCTTGAGCTTTCAGTTATAAATGCTTTCTCAGCATGAAATACATATTCTATTCTCTTCTGAAATAGGAACCTATTAATTACTTTTTGAGCACATTTAGGGCACTATGCAGTGTCTGAAATTGCAGTTGCAAGACAGAAGAGTCTCAATTACCCATAGAGTGATTGAGAAAAGATGCTCAAGTGTTTGGAAAGGATGCACATGTCAGAAGTGATTTTTCTGTGATATTCAATTACAGTGAGTGAGTGAGTAAATACAAAATTTTACTTTCTGTTGTCACAATCCATTCCTTTACATTTAACATTGAAGTTCCCTGTGTAAATGTCATAATTCCATTCTTTCAACCACAAATTTCTGACCCTTGGACAACTTGGCAACCATCTTGTTTTCAGGTGAGTAATTTTAATTTTCAGTATTTACTGCAATTTCTTTTGTATAGCCTGTTTTAAAAGGGAAACATCCCAGAGTGCTTCACCATTACAATCAAAAAGGACACCAAGCCAATAAAGCTATTAGGAAGGGTAACTAAAAGTTTGGCAAAGCAGCAAGCTGTAAGAATTAAAGCAGGGGTTCTTAAGGAGTGAATTAAAAGAGTCAGGGCCATTGAATGTACAGGCACCAAACATTGGGCAAAACAAAGCGGGGGTGGGAGAGAGCATGCACAAAGCAACAAAGTTACATGATTAGAATCAACTTGTATAATATTTCATTGAGAATTGTCGGCGTGACATTAGCCATCTCAATTTCTCTGCTCCTCTCACCCACTCTAACCTGTATCTCTCTGAACATGCTGCATTCTGCCCTCTCAGGTCCAACCCTGACATTGTCATCAAACCCGCTGACAAGGGTGGTGCTGTTGTTGTCTGGCGCACTGACCTCTACCTTACAGAGGCTGAGCGTCAACTCGCAGACATTTCCTCCTACCTCTCCCTGGATCATGACCCCACCACTGAACATCAAGCCATTGTTTCCAGGACTGTTACTGACCTCATCTCCTCTGGAGATCTTCCTTCCACAGCTTCCAACCTGATAGTCTCCCAACCTTGGAAGGCCCGCTTCTACCTCCTCCCCAAAATCCTCAAACAGGACTGTCCCGGCAGACCGATTGTGTCAGCCTGTTCCTGCCCCATGGAACTCATTTCTTGCTATCTTGACTCCATTCTCTCTCCCCTTGTCCAGTCCCTTCCCACCTACATCCGTGATTCCTCTGACACCCTACATCATATCAACAATTTCCAGTTCCCTGGCCCCAACTGCCTCCTCTTCACCATGGATGTCCAATCCCTCTACACCTCCATCCCCCACCGGGATGGTCTGATGGCTCTGCACTTCTTCCTCGAACAGAGGCCTGAACAATCCCCATCCACCACTACTCTCCTCCGTCTGGCTGAACTTGTTCTCACACTGAACAATTTCTCCTTAAACTCCTCTCACTTCTTCCAAATAAAAGATGTGGCTATGGGTACCCGCATGGGCCCCAGCTATACCTGTCTCTTTATGGGGTATGTGGAACATTCCTTGTTCCAGTCCTACTCTGGCCCCCTCCCACAACTCTTTCTCCAGTACATCAATGATTGCTTCAGTGCTGCTTCATGCTCTCGTCTGGACCGGGAAAAATTTATTAATTTTGCTTCCAGTTTCCACCTCTCCATCATTTTCACGTGGTCCCTCTCTGACACTTCCCTTCCCTTCCTTGACCTCTCTGTCTCAATTTCTGGTGATAGACTGTCCACCAATATCCATTACAAACCTACCGACTCCCACAGCTACCTCAACTACAGCTCCTCACACCCCACTTCCTGTAAGGACTCCATCCCATTCTCTTAATTCCTTCGCCTCTGTCGCATCTGTTCTGATGATGCCGCTTTCAAAAACAGTTCCTCTGACATGTCCTCCATCTTCCTTAACCGAGGTTTTCCACCCACGGTGGTTGATAGGGCCCTCAACCGTGTCCGGCCCATCTCCTGCGCATCCGCCCTCACACCTTTTTCTCACTCCCAGAAACATGATAGGATCCCCTTTGTCCGCACTTATCACCCCACCAGCCTCCGCATTCAAAGATTCATCCTCCACCATTTCCAACTCCAGCATGATGACACCACCAAACACATCTTCTCTTCACACCCCCTGGCGGCATTCCGCAGGGATTGTTCCCTCCAGGACACACTGGTCCACTCCTCCATTATCCCCTACACCTCAACCCACTCCCACAGCACCTTCCCATGCAACCGCAGAAGGTGTAACACCTGCCCCTTTACTTCCTCGCTCCTCGCCGTCCAAGGGCCCAAACATTCCTTTCAAGTGAAGCAGCATTTCACTTGCACTTCCCTCAACTTAGTCTACTGCATTCGTTGCTCCCAATATGGTTTCCTCTACATTGGAGAGACCAAACACAGACTGGGGGACCACTTTGCAGAACACCTTCAGTCTGTCCGCAAGTATTACCCAGACCTCCCTGTCGCTTGCCATTTCAACACTCCACCCTGCTCTCATGCCCAAATGTCCATCCTTGGCTTGCTGCATTGTACCAGTGAAGCTCAACGCAAACTGGAGGAACAGCACCTCATCTTCTGACTAGGCACTTTACAGCCTTCCAGACTGAATATTGAGTTCAACAATTTTAAATCATGAACTCTCTCCTCCATCCCCACCCCTTTTCCGATTTTCCCCCTCCTTTTTGTTTTCCAATAATTTATATAGATTTTTCTTTTCCCATCTACTTCCATTATTTTTAAGTGTATTTCCATCCATTGTTTTATCTCTACCTTTTAGCCTATTTCGATCCCATCCCCCCACCCCACCCCCACCCCTAGGGCTATCTGTACCTTGCTCGTCCTGCTTTCTACCCTTAATTAGCACATTCCTTCAGATAATATCACCACCTTCAACACCTCTTTGTCTTTTTATCTGTGACATCTTTTGGTTATCTCCACCTATCACTGGTCCTCTATCCAGCACTACCTGTCCCTCCCCCCTTAAACCAGCTTATATTTCACTTCTCTTCTATTTTTACTTAGTTCTCAGGGTCATTCGGACTCGAAACGTTAACTGTGCTGCTTTCCGCAGATGCTGCCAGACCTGCTGAGTTTTTCCAGGTATTTTTGTTTTTGTTTTGGATTTCCAGCATCCGCAGCTTTTTGCTTTTATGTATAATATTGTGCCCAGTGTCTCAAAGCACAGCATAAACAAATTAATTTTTCTATGTAGGGAAACACGTCAGTTACTTGTGCACAGCAAAGTCCCATAAGCAGAAATAATATGTTGCAAAATGAACTTTATTTTTGCAGTTGGTAGATATGCATTTACTAGTTTACCTTATATTTCCCATCATGGTATTCTTCTGCATTAGTTAAGCTATTATGGCAGCAGTCTAAAGAGTAAAATAGAAAGGAATTTGCAGAACAATTTGATATCTGGCAGCCAGAGCTTCTGTCACGCGTGTCCACTTAAATAACACATTGGAAGACATCCATGGGACAGAAGAAATCTTCTTGACAAGTCACTAATATTCTTGTGCTGTAAATGGGTTCAAGTTGCACAAGATTATGCTTTACCCATTCCTAATTCAGAGGGTTGAAGTTGTTCTTAAAGAGCAGAAAAGAATGTTAAGAGCAAAAGTTGGAAAATTAAAAAATGCAAAGTGCTTAATCAAATAGAAGTAAAACCTGTAAAGTATTTCACAACCATCAGTTTACATAGCTAGTTTCTGAACTCCAAGGGGAAATAACAATAGGCAATAGAGACAACAGGAGTGCAGTTACTTAAAGGTCAGGCAAGATGGCAATGATTGAAGAAAGATGATAAAGGGGCAGTGGCAGCATCAATATGAAATTGGCTAAAGGAAAGAGCGTTGGTAAACTGTTGGTTTTTCAGACTGGAGGAGGGTATACATGGGGGGGTTCACGGGGATCAGTATTAGGACTACTGCTTTTCTTGATCTATATTAATGACCTACACTTGGTTGTACAGGACACACTTTACAAATTTACAGATGACACAAAACTTGGAGAATTGTGAAGATAGCAATAGACTTCAAAGGTACACAGGCCGAATGGGCAGAGACATGGCTGATGAAATTTAATGCAGAGAAGAGCAAAGTGATATATTTTGATAGGAAAAAGGAGAGGCAATATAAAGGAAAGGGTACAATTCTAAGGGGGTGTGCAGGAACAGACAGAGCTGGGGATACATGTGCACAAATTGTTGAAGGTGTTAAGAGTAGGGAGAGAAAGTGGTTAAAAAAGCAAACAAGGTCCTGGGCTTTATATATAGAAGCATAAGATTCAAAAGCAAGGAAGTTATAATGAACCTTTATAAAACACTAGCTCAGCCATAACTCGAGTATTGTGCGAATTCTGGGCACTGCACTTCAAGAACGATGTGAAGGCTTTGGAGAGGGTGCACAAAAAATTTATGTGTGGATCCAGGAAATGAGAGGCTCCAGTTATATGGATAGACTGGAGGAGCTGGTGTTATTCTCCTTAGAGCAGAGAAATTTGGAGATTTGATAGGTGCTCAAAATCATGAGAGGTCTATTTAAAGAAAAACTGTAAGCATTGGCAAAAGGGCCTCGAACCAGAGGGTAGAGATTTAAGATGATTGACAAAAGAACCATAGGCAACATGCATGAATGGTTATAATCTGGAAGGGACTGCCTGAAAGGGTAGTAAAGACAGATTCAAGTCACTTTCAAAAGGGCAAATGGCCTCCTTCTGTGCTGTAACCATTCCATGATTCTGTAGGAGACAGTTTGCTTGCTCTTTTCACACAGGTCCCAGATGCTCTGTAGATGGAGCTGCGTTTTTCAGATGGTTGGCTGACTTGAAATTCCAGTGCAACAATCCACAAAGTCAATCGACAAGTGCCATTCACTTTCAGCTGATCATATGGTCCGTCCCAATTTTTTTTTATGTTATTTGCCAGAGGTTGCAAGTTCAAATCCCACCATGGTAGATTGTAAAACCTGGTGATCTTTAGGCTACCACCAGATGATCATCACAGCAGCTTGCAGACTGTTGATGAAATCCAACTGATTCACTGATGTCCTTCAGGGATAAGAACCTGACATCTAAAACTTGAATATCTAATATAACATACATTATTTCAAATCTTACTGTTGGTTCAACATAAGCAACGCTGAGAAAACAGAAAACTGATGGGCCTGCATTTATAAAAGCACTGGTACCTAATTGGAATTAAGCCCAAGATAATGCTTTTGTTGAACATGTTGAAACATGTTTTTATATTATAAAAGCTACCAAAAGGAGCTACATGAGCTTTCTTTAGCTATATTCTAAGCATACAAACAACCTTACACTCAGTGCAAATTATGATCCCAGTTGATGTTACCACTGGACAAGCCCGATCCCAGAGTGGAACCCAGCTTGACGGATCCTAACTTTTAATTTATTTGTTTAGATACGTGGAGAATGGCTACTGAACAGTCACAGAAGTCAGCTGATGAACTTTTAGCAAAATAATAAAACATTTATTTAACAAGAAATAAATTATATTACAATACTCCTTCACCCACAACTATACCTTCACACATGTATACAAATTTGTAAGGATAGCACACATTACAAAAACTATCTTATACTCTAATGTTCACAGTAACAGCACAGTCCCATGTAAGCTACTAGGTGACCTGCGGTCAGGCACACTCTGAAATCAAGTGACAGACGCCACCCCAATCAGATGCAATGGATCTCTCAACTCACCCCCAGATGCTTATCACAGTAAGCCAACTGATCTCATTGAACTCTATCTTTCAAACGAGGGTTTCCGATCTCCACTCTCAGAGAACACGCTTTGGAATCTTCTCACAAGTTGATGCTTTCTTTCAGCTGCCTTCCATAAGGGTTCACTTCCAGGGTTTCGAACTCTCCTTCTGATATTCCTCTCCCCTAGGTCACTATATGCATTCAAGCTTTCTTCCACACACTCCCTCTCACTGACGCAACCATCAACAGTACACCACTGCTTCACATGTCCATAGCAGAGTTACAGATCTTGTCTCTTTGGAACATCTGGCCTCACTTTAAATCTGTTTCCTTCAAGCTTAAAACCTTCCTCTTTTCTCTTTACTTTCACCTCTACAGAACAGGACGTTCTCCAGGTTCCTGTCCTTCTTTTGACTAGAAGGTTTCCTTGGGGCTTTCTCCAGTGTCACTCCCTGGATTTTGGGGGCTCTCTTCTTTAGTTTGGACCTATCTGACCCTTTCCATGCTTGCCTGTCCTGGCATCTTCTTCCAACTGAACTCAAAACTGCTGTTTCTTTAGTTTTTGTGTGCGCGCGCGCACTCTGCCTCTACACACCTGTTGCTAGGCAACAGCACAGTTTTTTTTCTACTCGTGTTTGCTTAACTTTAGCTTCAAGAGTCATAAAACTCATTGGAAATGCAGGTATACAACAAAGCTTCAGACCTGCTGTTTCCCTCAAAAATGAAACTAAATCCCAAGTTCCACTTTTTCACCCAAAGCTCAACTTGACCTTTTCTTAACACAGAAATACAAATCAGACTTATCAAACTAAAACTCACTCCTAAAAACCCACAAATACAAATATAACTTACTTAAACTATCTCTGGCACATGCATGGTGCGAATGTTATATGCCACTTAACAGCCCAAGCCTGAATGTTGTCCAGGAAATGCTACATATGGACATGGACTGCTTCACTATCTGAAGGGTTGTGAGTGATGCTGAACATTATGCAATCATCAGCAACCATCTCCATCTCTGATTTTATGATGGAGAGGTCATTGATGAAGCAACTAAAGATGGTTAAGCCTAGGACACAACCGAGGAACCCTTGTAATGATGTCCTGGGACTGAGATGATTGACCCTCAAACAGCCACCACCATCTTCCTTTGTGGTAGGTATGATTCCAGCCAGGGGAACTTTTCCCCTTGATTCCCATGGACTTCAGTTTTGCTAGGGCTCCGTGATGCCACACTCAGTAAAACGTTGCTTTGATATGAAGAGCAGTCACTCTCACCTTGCCTCTTGAATTCAGCTGTTTGGATCTGGGCTGTAATGAGATCAGGGGCTGAGTGGCCCTGGCTGAACCCAAACTGAGCATCAGTGAGCAGTTTAGTGCTGTTTGATAGCACTGTCAACACACAATCATCAGCAAAGTGATGAAACGAGAGTAGACTGATGAGTCGGATTGGATTTGTCCTGCTTTTTGTGGACAGGACATACTTGGACAATTTTCCACCTTGCCAGGTAGATACAAGTATTGTAGTTGTATTGCAACAGCCTGGCAAGGGACATGGCTAGTCCTGGAGTACAAGCCTTTAGTACTATTGCCAGAATGTTGTCAGAGCCCATAGGCTTTGCAGTATCCAGTACCTTCAGCCGTTTCTTAAATCATGTAGAGTGAATCGAATTGGCTGAATCCTGGCATCTGTGATGCTGGGGACCTCAGGAGGAGGCCGAGATGGATCATCCGTTCGGTACTTCTGGCTGAAGATAGCTGTAAATGATTCAGCCTCGTCTTTTGCACTCATGTGTTAGGCTCTGCCATCATTGAGGATGGGGATATTTAGGGAGACTCCTCCTCCGGTTAGTTGTTTAATTGTCCACCACCATTCATGACTGGATGTGGCAGGGCTGCAGAGTTTAGATTAGGTTGTGGAATCGCTTAGCCCTGTCTATCGGTTGAAGGCTTTTTTATACTGACACAGATTCTTATTGGCTGCCAGGAGCCTTTAGAAAACAAAAATACAAAGTGCTTTCAGGTCTAGACATAAAGCTGACATTCTGATTATTTCAAATATTTTGACAGTATGCCTAAACTGTTTTTTTTAAAGTTGCAACTTCAAAGCAGTCAGGATAGTTTTTATTTTTTGTCCATGTTCGCTGAATGTGCCAAGATTAGAAGTAGTAATTGCGAATTCAAAACGCACAGTACCAAAAAAATGAACAAAACCCCCACTACAACAAATGACCGACTGAGAAAACTATCCATTTATTTAGAAAAAGATTACACTGGTAGAATACAGCAGATAAAAAATTCAAATGCAATCTTGAAAATTTATGACCAAACATAGGTATTCATGGAAATAGAAATCTCCTGTAGTTGTACAATTTAAACCTAATTTCATCTTTTAAAGGACAATTCTTGCAATTTGTTTTAAAATCATGGAATAAACACAAGATGCTGCACGGGATAGTTTTAATCAGTAAATTAAACAACGGCTGATTTTAATTACACACAATCACTATACTAGTGTATACATAATATACAAATATTTTCATTGCCGTAAAGCTGAAGACAGAAGGTTGCAGCAGACTCCAATCTGTTCTCAAAGTGACTACAAAATGTACTCTGTGGTTTTGCTGCGTACAGCACATTGTGCTTATATTTAAGAGCAAACCACTTGCTAGTATTATACTGAAAATGACATGCATACAGACAAAACATCAAGTTAAAAGACAACACAACTCAACTTTTAAACGATGGCCAACAGAAATGGAGTGAAAGGAATTCAACAAAATGTTTTAATAGGCTTCGGTTAGGTCCTCTGTCTTGATTTGCCATCCTTACAAATGAAGTCCATGTGTCCAAAATTCAGTAGCACAAGTAAATCCATGACAGCAGCTTGTAATCCAAAGTTGGGGGGGGGGGGGGGGGAAACCTGTAAATTGTTCAAGAAAAGGTAAATGATATTTTAGAAAACATTAAGACACCACAAATGCAGACTTTTGCACAATATTAGAATTTGGTGTGTCAGCACTTTTAATGGGTTGGAATTCAAACGAGTGCCTGTACGTCAATGCTGCAAACCATGGGTTCATGTTCAATTCGCCAGTCTCAACTGAACCAGCAGAGAAAAACTAGGCAGAGGCAAAATGCTTCTGCACAAGGGCAAAGGGAGAATTGGAGAGGCAGTCAACTCATGATACTCTTGCTCACACCTTCGCAATCCGGTGACTGCCTGCCTGTTCTCTCTGGAAATAGTAAGCCACTCCTGATCTGCAATTTTAGATGTGGCCATAACAAGAAGAGGCAAGCTTTTCTATTGCAACGAACTTTACTCAATTACTTCCAGCAAACAGTGAAATTTCATTATTGCAAGGCCTTAAAGAAAAGGCTACCTATTTCCATCTCCAAAGGCCAAATTCAGACCACACACACCTTCAGCCCTTACATTCCACCTTACAGAAAACTGAACTCATCTATCACTTTCCTTGGGAAGCTCCACTGGTTCCTTGTACTCCAGCTTCTCATACATACCATTGCAAAACTCTTGGCCTCATCTACAACAGGCTTGTTCTATCCGACTTCTGCAACACTTTCCAATCTTGCACTGAGCTTGTTTCCCTTCTTCTAATTCAGGTCTGTGTTTCTCCCTTCTTGGCTTTTCTGATGGCAGAACTATCAAGCATCTTGCCCTCACATTCTGAAAGTTTCTCCCTAAATCCATCTACTTTGCTGTGCATCATACCATTGTGGGCAGCTGCTGTATTTCGAATATAATAAAAGGGTTATTACATTGTGGAACCTTTTCATGGATACAGGGAAAAACTAAGCCTACTATTAATATTTAACATTATTTATAAGGTGAACATAGGCTAACTTCTGCAAATGAGTTAACAGAGAATCTTAATGCAGTGTTCATGCTTTTGTGCTAATATTAGGAAGGCGATTTGTTAAAGGCCAGGCAACAAATGGTTAAAGGCCAGGCAACAATTGCTTCTTTTCCCCAGTTTGTGACCTTTTTGATTATAAATATTGAGTAAAGTTGTTTGCTTAAAACGCAAAGTAAGGTCAAAAGGTAGTGTCTTAATGTAATGCAACTGATGATTGCTGTTTGGTTAGAATATCATTACGTAGAAATTCGGCAGTTTGTAATCAGCCTTACGCAATGGTTGCTTGGTGGAACCCTGGGGACAAATGGGGGAGCTGCTGAAGCAACCAGATCCAGGAGGAGATTGGCCTAACTTATTGTCAGGACCTTCCTGCTCGAGGGAGGGGTTGCCGGAGGGTGGGGGTGTGTGTGTGAAAATGAGGCAATCATGGACCGTTGCTATCAGAGTAGGGAGCCAATCATGGACTGTCGCTATCAGAAAGAGGCCAATCAGAAGGTGTGCACATGACAGGGCAGTAAGCAGAGGCCTATTTAGGCATGATGTTCGTTAAGCTCGAGGCCATCACCGCACCCGGACAAGGAAGGGGGACAGCCTGGTCAACTATCCGAACAGAGAATGGACAAGGGCGGATCGACCACCCGATCCTGTCTGTTTCTCGGGAAAACCAAGCTACTAAAAGCACGGGGTGATTAGTCACTGGTATAAGTATTATTGAACTGTAATAGAAATTAAATAATGAAGTGTAGTTGTTTTGGCTGAAGTCTTGAGTTTTGGATCATTTGGTATCAGAGTAAACCTCTGAACTAAGGTGGTAAGAGTAGCCTACACCATCTTCGAAAGTGTAATTTAGAACTACCTCCAACATTGCCACTTTCTCTTTTATTCCTGCGTGTGCTCAACTGTTACCCAGGAAACATCATGGGATGTTTTATTTTAAATTCATCAAGTAAATGAAAATTGTCGGTCCCTAAAATTCTGAAGAGCTGCAACACTGGTGGCGGCAAAGTAGAGTGGAACTTGTTCATCCTCACAATAAGCAGATTCAAAAGATGACAAAACCCAGGAACAACAAGGTCACTTGATTGGCTGGAGTTGGCATATCAACGGCATCCATCAAACTGCTAGTGCGAATCAGAGTAGCATTATGCCTCTCCAATGAGAAGGGCAGGCCCTAAAGACTCTAATGGAAAAGGTACTTTTTTTGGAATATAATCAATCCTTTCTAGGGTCAATTGCACTTCCCTGGTAAAACTTAGGGAACTTCTTACATGTTTCTGAGTTGACCCAAGGTTTACTTGGATCCAAGAAAGGTGTATAAGACAACAGGCAGAATTGTCAAATCCCTGACATCTTCCAGGGTTCACAGAGGCTGCAGAGTTGATTCCTCAGGGACAAAGGCTACCCTCAGAGGGCATGGCTGATGACACCCATGCGGCAGCCACAGACTGCAGCAGAGCGACGGTATAACAGGGCTCATGTCGCAACCTGGACTTCAATGGAGCAGATGATAGGCATCTTGAAAACTAGGTTCTGCTGCCTCAACAGGTCCACTGGAGCACTGCGGTAGTTCCCAGAGAGCGATATGCATCATCGTCACATGTGTGCACGACACAACCTAGCATTGCAATTGGGGGAGGACCTGGCTGAGGAGACGACAAAAACTGAACATCTCCTCTGATGAGGAGGATGTTGAAGATGATGACAGTGATGAGGTCCTAGAAAGCAAGGATGCCGGCGATGAGGCCATCGCACTGGCCAGACGAGACAGGCATGCTCGGGAGGCCCTCATAACCGCAAGACTCATGGAGGATGATGACGAGATACAGTGAGGACAGTCCTGACATCCTCACCTAGCATCTGTGAATGTCTGACTCCTGTGTAACTGATGGCAGCGCACATACCCTCAGTGCTCAGGTCCATGTCATGGAGACGCAGCGGAGGCCCTAATAGTCACAAGGTCCCGGGGGATAATGACGACATGCAGTGAGGAGACTCCACAGGTCTTCATACTGCCTCTGTCAATGTCTGACTTCTGTCTAGCTAAGGACAGCTCGCTTGTGCCCTGTGATCAGGGTCAAATCATGGAGACACAGCCGTGAAACTTTACACACACCTGATCCTTTGTCAGCCTTCAGCATCTGTCCCCTTCAGGACTACACCATCACCAGACACAGATGCTGAAAAGATGGAGGGGGGGGCAGCCCTACCTCAAAGATGCTGACAGCACACAGAGAATGACTGAGCTCTGCCCTCGATATTCCGGCAGCAATGACAAACACCATCGAGGTGCAGGCATCACTGATGCGTCCAGAGTGTGAAGCAGACCATCACTTTGCTCTGAAGGTTACACGCTGCACCGGGAAGAGGCCCTGGACTGAGTCTTTATCTTGTGCAGGAACCAAGGTTTCATAGCTGAGTGAAAAGAACGTTGTTCATCATAACAAGGAGCAATAGACAAGGAAAAATTCTTGGGAGTTTATCTGCAATAGCGAACATTAAGTACAAGTGATTACCACCCTTGCCCAGGCTGTGCAACAACATCTTCTTAATCTTCCTAACCTTGCTGCTACGTCTTGGTTCTCCCCCGACATCCACAGCAGAGGTGGAAGTAGCTTGCTGACTGCTGCGCCCTGTGGGTGATGACCAGCATGCGTCCTCTGGAGGGCCAAGACCTGGAGGATCCCGGCCTACTTTGGGTGTCCTGCTGTGGGCTAGGTGCACCCTCCTCGGCCAGTGGAGCTGGAGGTGCTGGGGATTTGGATCAGCCTGACACTCTCGGAGTCACCTAGGTGGAAGGCCCTGGGGTGTCGAGCTGCTGATACTTCTCCCTATGTTTGACCGATGGACCCTGGTTGACTCCTTGAGGAGAAGAGGAAGCTGGAGTGAGATCAAGCTACCCCACATCCCCCTCACGTTAACACTGTTGGAGGCCAACAATGGCATCAGTGATGGAGTTCTGCCCGTGCAGCACTGCAGGACCAATGTCCTGAACCAAGGTCACCATGACAGCCAACTTCCTGCCAATGTTAACCTCGGTGCATCAGCACACCGATGCTATCACCTTGGACTGAAGGCTACGGACTCCTCCATCATCCCTTGCAATCTAAGGAGTGCACCAGACGTCCCTTCCTGATGTTCCTGTGATTGTCTTTGCAGCTCCACCAACTGATTGAGGACGGAGTCTAGAGGGTCATTAACTGACTTGGACTCAGCAGATTCTTTGCCTCCCGCAGTCCTCCGAATGCCAGCGACCAACGATGTCCCTGCCTCCACGTGCAGTGGAACAGATTGTGTGCTGTGCTCACCAGATGGTGATCCTGAGGCTGCCATAAATCTAGATCCCACCAAGGTGTGTCTCGCTGTGCTGGTGGAGGTTGTGGGTGAGCGCCATGACAGGTCTTCAACGGTGCTGCCCTCAGGGTACTCATCTGAGGTGCTTTGGGATCTGGGTCAAGGTTGCCTGAGGGTGACATGGCAAAATGTGCCTAGAAGAGAAAGTGTAGATTATTAGTGCTTGGAAACTACGCTGAACACAGAGCAGTTGACTCAGTGGTGTTGAGAGGGGGATGATGTGGTGCATGATCCTCTTGTGGGTGTTTGCCACTGACCTCACTGTCATGGCAGGAACGGTCCACCTGCTCTCTGGCCAGCTCCAACGCACGACTCTTGAATGGAGCGAGGACCTTATGTCTGGCACACCACCCCCGTCTGGGACCTCTGTTGATTGTGCACGGTCTTGTCTTGCATAAAAACAGCTGGAGTGTGAGCAAGGTCCCTGCCAGACCAAATGAGAAGGATGCCAGGCCTGCGTGTGTGCTGAGTGGAGCCATGGTCAGGATGAGGAGGCTATCTCCAGAGCAGATGAGGTCAGGTGGAGATGTGAGGGTGTGTGAGAGAAGGGGTGAGCGGCGAAGTCCCTTGAGCTGGCAGTGAGTGAGGTGCCAGTGAATGTATGAGGGGCTTGTGGGTGGGTTAGTCGAGATTGATGCGATGGTTGACTTACCCTGCAGCACGAATGAGATCATTCATCCTTTTTCTGCACTGGATGGCTGACCTCATGTGCAGCATTGGCACTGACCACTTCTGCCACCTAAGCTGGAGTGCTGAGGCTGATGGGCCTCCTGCGGACAGATTGGGGGTAGAGGACATTGTGGTGGACCTCCACACATCCACAAGGCACCCCAGGGATGCATCATTGAATTGGGGGCTACATTCTTCCTGGCTTTTGGGGCCACGTCTTCACCGGAGCAGTCCTGGGCTACAAGCACTGAGAACTGTGCACATGGCCAAGTTTAAATATAGCCCCCAATGTGAGGAAGCAGCAAGGTAATGGCATGGCGGGCAAATTGGAGGCCACCTGCCAGCAATCTGGTGTGTTTCCCCGACTGCATAATTTGAGGCAGGAAGGGGACGATATGGCACAAAAATTCACCATTGCGACTGGCAGGTAAAACTCTCTCACTTCAGGTGCTTATCCAATTAACCTTTAAAAGCCATGATTGAATCTGCCTCCATCATATTCTCAGGCTGTGCATTCCAGATCCTAACCACTTGTTTTAAAAAGTTCCCTCTTATGTCACTTTGGGATTCTTATGTTAATCACCTTAAATTAGTGTCCTCGAATTCTTGACCCTTCACCAATGGGAACAATTTCACTCCATCCACTCCAGCTAGACTAATGAGTTTGAACACCTATTGAAACTGCTCTCAATCTTCTCTCAAAACAACCTCAGCTTCTCCATGTAACTCAAATCCCTCATCCTCGTGAACCATTTTCAGAAATCTTTTCTGCACGCCCTCTAAAGCTTTCCTAAAGGACGTGTCTAAAATTGGACACAATAATCCAGTTTAGGCTAAGCCAGTATTTCATAAAGGTTCATAACTTCCTGGCTCCTGTATCCACTTTACAATTGTACCTTTTACTTTATACTGTCTCTCTTCAGTCTTCCAACCAAATGTTTCTCTTCACATTTCTCTGCATCAAATTTCATTTGCCACTGGTCCCCCCATTTCACCTGCCTCTCCATGTCCCTTTTAAGTCTATCACTCTTCTCCTCATGGTTCACAAAGCTTCCCAAGTTTTGAAATTATGCTCTGCACACCCAAGTCTAGGTCATTAATATAGATCAACAAAACCAGCGGTTCTAGCACTCACCTCTGGGGAAACCCACTGTACACAGTCCTCCAGTCCAAAAAATAACTCTATTTCCTGTCACTCAGCTAACTTGGTATCTATGTTGCCACTGTCCCTTTTATTCTGTGGGCCTCAACTTTGCTGGCAAGCCTACATGGCAATTTATCAAATGCCTTTTGGAAGTCCATTGACACCACATAAACCATATTACCCTTATCAACACTTTCTGTTACCGCATCAAAAAAGTGAAACAAGTTAGTTAAACATGATTTGACTTTAACAAGTCCATGCTGGCTTTCCTTAATTAATCTACACTGTCCAAGCAACTGTTAATTTGTCGCCCAGATTATCACTTTTAAAAGCTTTCCTACGACCAACGTTAAACTGGTCTATAGTTGCTGGGTTTATCCTTACACCCTTTTTGGAACAAGTTCTCAGTCCTCTGCCATCATCCTCTTATTTGAGTATTAGAAGATTATGGACTGTACCTTAGACATTTTCAACCTCATTTTCCTCAGCATTCTCAGTTACATCCCATCCGGTCCTGGTGACTTCTCAACTTTTAAGTGCAGCCAACCTCTCTAACACCTCCTTTATCCTATTTTTAGCTCATCCAGTATCTCAACTACCTCCTTATTCACTATGATTCTGGCATCTTCTTCCATGGTAAAGACAGATGCAAAGTACTTATTTAGTACCTCAATCATGGCCTCTGGCTCCATTCCGAGCTCTCGTTTTCAGGCCCTAATCAGCCTCAACTCTCCCTCTTACGACTGTTTTGTTATTTATATGCCTATGGAAAACTGTTGCACTGAAATTCAACCCTTTCCGAACTACATCATTGGTTTCAACATGGCCCATGACTTATGGCAATTCTTCTTTCCAGCACAAAATATTCTGCATCCGTTCAGTGATGTCTTTAACCCTGGCACTAAGGAGGCGGCAACACAGCATGCCAAACTTGTATCACCAGTACAGAAAACCCTGTCAATCCCCCATAGTCACTGTATTTCTACACATTTGCTGTGACCCTGCGTAGTCATTTGCCCTATGGTGCTGTGGAAGAGCTATGAACAACACTCGCACACATCATCCTTCAGCACAGTTTGAGTGTGGCACACTTCTAGTGGCACTGCCTGCCTCTTCCTAACCCGTTAGATAGCCATCAACTTATTATCCTCTTGGGCTCTGCAGGGTGACCACCTGCTGGAAAGTGCACCCCAGGAAACTTTCAGCCACCTGTATTCTCTGCAAAAGATTCCAGTCAATCATGCTCAGAAACCTGAGCTTGAGTTTAAGCAACTGGAGGGACTTCCTGCACACATGGTTATCAAAGACACATGAAGCACCCTGAAGTTCCCACATAGCACAGGAATTGCAGGCGATGGGTCTCAGATACCTTCTATTTTGCTCAAAAGTCTATCGACTAATGTAAATGTTTTCAGTTTAGTGTTGCCTTACTTCGAATTGTTACTCAATTATTGATGTATACCAAATTTTTATTTCATACAATTTGGATCCTTTTTTTGTTGGCATTTCTCTCTCTGTCTGTCTCTCTATCTCTCTTATCCCCTTAGATGTAATGAATCATGATTATTGATATGTTTACTGGTGCCTTAGTTTAAATTACTTCGCATCTCCTCTCCCTCTGCACTTCAACCCTGCTCACCAAATTCCTGTTGTCACTATGTAGCACATTGACCCAACGCTGCCTTCACCAAGTTGTGTGTGATTTCGGGAGAGGGAAAAACAATTGAGAAATAACAGAGTGATACCAACAGAATTGCAATCCTGGATAAGTGTTAAAATAAGAGGAGATAGTTTATAATTGATTTCAGACTTAAATCAAATCAGAATCTTACCATTAGTTGTGTCATTCTTCATTATCTATGTTTTTCTGATGATTTATGAGTATGATTGTTAAGAAAAATAGCAAATATGCATCACTTGTGCTGTGGAATTTCTAATACAGAATCTCATTCTGAAACAGATGCTGTTTTGGAACCAGTACAAGGGCCATAAATTGGTTAAATCAGACCAGGGGACATGATTGACCCTTTCAGCAAATTGACAATTCAAATTTATACAAGATATCTGCATTTTGGAACATGTTTTTAAGTTTTAGAGTTTTTATATGGCAGACAATATTTAAAAAGCATTCTAATATTACACAAATTTTCATAAATCTAATTTTCGGTTAGAAATGTGTATATTTGAATTGCCACAGGATCAATAAAAAGGATATTGTTTTTTGTCTTCTTTCAGTCCTCCACCCTCGCGCTTTTCTTTCTTCTCTCCTTTATCATGTCTAGATTCCTGTAAGACATAACAATTAAGAAAATAAAATGTATTACAAACTTTAGACATGTTGAACAGATGTAGATAACACAAATTTGAGTCCCTAAGGTAGAAACAAAACATATCACCACAGGCAAAAATGTTTTCTGTACACAAACACATTCAACAATACAATCTGGACATTTTAATGTTTGCAGTCCTACACTTCTTTCATGTTTTGCTCATGTACTCCTCTATTCTGCCTCACTTCTAAGGCCTCCAGGAGTTCCTAGTTACCGTTCCACTTTATCCCTTCTATTCAGTACTGCCACACGATTCCAACTAGAATTTGCAATGTTCCAGCTTTGTTCACTCCAAGCCAGCACTTCACCGTACGATGATAGAAAAGTAAAACAAATCCTACTTTCTTTAGATTTTTTTTCTCTAGCTCAATGACAATTCTTTAAAAATGCAAGAAGCAACGCCTAGAAAATTAGGTGACTTGCCAATATGACAGTGGAATAAGGCTGCCCTTTCAGTATGAAGTAGCATCCCAATTCTACATCTTGGACTTGGTGAGTGGCTGCACAGTCGGCAGAGAAAAATTCGAGTGGGTGAATTAAGCTGGAACACTTAATTGGGCAGAACAAGCAGAGCTGGAACATCATAGACACAAGGAGGATCTGGGAAAAAAAGTTCACACCATTCAAAATGAGTTCCAGTTTCACCCCCATTCCCAATATCTATCTGATCCATGATAACGCTAAAAGCCAATCAGCTTAACAGACTCATTCGTTGAGAAATTAATACAACTAAGCTTTATAGGTTGATAGGTGCCATAAATTGGACTAGTATTATCTATTACAGGCATGTTCCTAGCTCATATAATATGTATGCAACATAAACTCAGGTAGAAAAGTGACTGAAGTGATCCACTATTGTGCACCAGCTCTCATATTTCTTTTCCATAGAACCATAGAAAAGTTACAGCACAGAAGGCGGCTCATTCAGCCCATCTTGTCCATGCCAGCCCGAGGACACCCAGGTGCCCTTTCTAATCCCACCTTCCTGCACCCGGCCCATAGCCTTGCAGCTTACAGCACTTTAGGTGCAGATCCAGGTACTTTTTAAAAGAGTTTAAAGTTTCTGCCTCTGCCATCAACTTGGCAGCAAATTCCAGACACCCACTACCCTCTGCGTAAAAAAGTTCTTCCTCATGTTCCCCCCTTACATCTTCTGCCACTTATCTTGAATCTATGTCCCTGGTTCTAGAATTCTCCATCAAGGGAAACAATTTTATCCTGTCCACTCTATCTATTCCTCTCCAAGCGGCAATATGCAGTAGGCTTTACAGATAACCTGAAACAATCTAAGCATGCAGTCAGAGGCCTAGGTGCAACATTCAGAGTCACAAGCTCACAAAGATGATCTTCAATTCTTTGCCAGAACTGAAGAAGGGCATCTCCCTAAAACACTGATCTGTTTATTTAGATACCCATGGGTCTACGATATGTTTTCAATATTTTCTCTTTTTACTTCAGTTATCTTAAAACTTTACCAATAAAGGAGAGAGGAGATCCCCCTATAAGTTGTTAATTCTGTCAATGTTCCAAGCCAATCACATCATACTGACAATAAAATTCAAGTGTCCCAGAAATTTTTAACATCTTACTTGAAATTTCTTAACTTTAAAGGCTCTTGTCAAAACACACATTTTTAGTAAAGCGTCCACACTATAAATAAGTTAGACGCATACACTAAAGTTTATTCTGAAAAAAAAATGACAATATTGGATCAAAAACTGATGTCTTACTTCCAAAAGGCCTTGCAAATTTGTCACATATCTGAATTCCATTTTTAATTCTACTCTATGATCAATTATCAAGGATATATACATTTATAACTACAAAACTATACCTTTTTGCTTGTTGTTGAACTTTTTTCTATTTTTTCTAATTTGATGGAATCATTTTTATCCCTGTCTTTACCAGAGCCAGATTTTGAACTCTTATTTTTCTCTTTTTCCTTCTCGTTCGAGCGTGGGGAATCTGCTGGACTTGCACTTTTACTCCTTTTTCCAGAGCCACCTGTTGAATAAATATTCAATCCTCATTTCTCTTTGTAGTAAATACAAAATTGATTAAAAAAAAGCATACTACAGCCAGGCTTGCTTCAGTCATAACATTCTTGCCTCAAAGTCAGAAGTTTATGGGTTCAAATCCTGCTCCAGAGGCTTGAGCACACAATGTAAGATAACACTTCTGTACAATAGTGAAGGGCTGCTGCATTATCAGTGGTTTCAATAAACCAATAACTTTGTCCCCTCAGGTGGGTATTGTCAAGGCGCTAATCAAAAAAAAGTGGTCAAGATTGCCTGGTGTCCTGAACAAACAATACCAGCTCATTTAACCCATTGCTGCCACATTTCCTTGCATCGCAACAGCGATGACACTGAATATTGCTTACCAATTTAGTAATAATATAAGCCACCAAAGTTGAGAGAATTGCATGCTGTAAACCATCACAATTCTTTTGAATGTTACTTTCAAAAAATCTTGAGGTTCTGCTGGACACATTTAAAAATAGCTTTAAAAGCTTTCCCATAGTATTTTTTTTCCCCAGAAGTGATTTTCTGGGTAGAAATTGGATTATGGGTGAGAAGGAAAAATTTAGACACAAATTATTAAACAGTTTATGTAGCATTAACAGTGTGTTATTCAGAAAATGGCAAGGAGTTTCATTTATCTCTCACCTCTGTATAGAACTATGTTGCCTTTACTGAATTTGTTTTACTGATTTTAAATGGCAATATAACAGACTGGGTTAGATTTCGGTAATGGGACCAGGAAAGATCTGCTACAACACACGAGTGTTTGGCATGATTGGCAGAGACCAATGGAGCTTAGGCTATTAAAAAAAAGAGGGAGTTGTAGCCTGGTGCTAGTTTATACATAAATTTCATGTTACTATGACTAAATGATAAAACAAGTTTATAATTTAACTACAATTCAAGAAGTACACCATTTAAAGATGAAAATTATTCATTTCAGTTTATTCATTTATAACAGCCAACTAAATATTAACATTAGAGACACACAGGAGCCATCCCTCCTCACCACAGGCACAGACCAAGATATTAGCTGAATTGAGCTGACTACTGCATGCAGTTAATCATGTGGTCAACAAGGACCAATAGTGCATTGATAAGATACAAACCACAACTCACCAACAGTTCACTACTTGTACTCTGTTCAATACCAAGTTCCACATACTTGCGCTTTCTCTGACCTACAACTAGCTCTCCAACACCTTGCACCTAAATTTTAAAACCATATCTTTAATTTGCAAATCCATTCATGGACTTGCTCTGTCACACCCAGGCAACCTACTCCAATACTGCATTGTTACTTGCACTATTTGAGTCTAGGATATTGAATATAGCTCTCTCATAGTGCTTTACCATTAGTGGCTGATTCTTCAACTAGCATGTCCCTACACTGCGAAATACTCTTGATAAATCACTCTACCATTCTCTTTGACCCCACTGTAAAAATCCTCCAAAACGGTCCAATTCATTAAACATGTTTGAACTCTAACATTTGTTGCTCTGCACATATGTAGAAGATAAAGCCAGCCAAGAATTAGAACCAATGGCGTGAGTAAGGATGCTTATGTCAAAAAGCTTGGCCCATTTAAAAGAACAGGGAGTTCTAAATTAGAGCACAATCCCCACATGAGTCTTAAGCAAACTAGCCTGCCAATATTCGTAATTGCCAGCCATTCAAGACCTGCGTGTAGGAGTTGATGGGAATGGGTATGTATCAGCTGATGTCATTAATCCAGGATGCTTGAGCTGTCTGAGTTTAGATACTTCATATCACTAAATAAATCTTCCCAGCCATTTTCTTAATGGCGTCTTTGGAATCACTATTCAAACTCACCTCGCACGACTGGAAATGTAATTTTTGATTTGGGAGGATTGATAAAGGACAGAAAGCCAAAGCAAACTCTAATTTTAACAGATGAACCTTTTAAAAAAGAACCTTGACAGATGAGCTTCTTCTTTAAATTCCCAGGTAGGGAGCTGGAACAAGCAATCAACTGTAACACCCTCTTGTCCAATCTAATATCAGTGGCAGAGCTTTCAGTTGCTTCAGCGTACATTCTGATACTTCTTTTCTGAACCATTTCTTCTTCTCTATTTAAAGGTTTTTTGAAAACTTATTAGACCATGCCTTTGGTCACATCTCCTAATTCTCCTGTGTAAGTTCAGTGTCCATTTTCATTTCACTGTTCAGCACTCTGGGTCATTTTTCTATGTTGAAGCCAATCGGTAGTTTGTTGTACTCACTCCACGGCTGTATCATTCAGACACCTTGGATCTGTTAAATTGTGCACAGAATTTGAACAGCAACATAAAGTTAGATATTAACACCTACCTGTCCCATTTTCATCTTTACGCCTTTTTGATTCTTGTATATTTTCTCGATCACTGTTTGAATGATCCTGGGAAGAAAAGACATATTTCTAATCGAGAATAATGAAAGGAGGATCTTCAAGAGGAAATCCCAATCTTTAGTATATTTGCAGATGTCAGATAATTTAAGCAACTCCAGCTGATGGATCAATCAAAATAAACACACAATATGTGCATCTATTAATACACAAGCTTCTGCAAATACTAAGTACAGCCTAAGAAAAGTCAAAAAGCAGAAGTAGGAAGAAAAACGCTCTGCAAAACTGGTATCATCTCAATGTAATTACTAATATAACAGATTCACACTAACAGAGTCGCTACTGGCAGCAGAAACCTACAAGCTGCAAAATGTGAATCAGATCCATCTCACATCTGCTTTATTTTCATTCTTTGCTCTCTTACCCTTTTGCGATCTTTTCTTTCTTTATCTTCTTTCTTTTCCCTCTCTCTTGATCGATCCCTCAACTTTTCCACCTCTTTCTTCTCCACCTCCCTTTCTTTGCTCTTTGACTGTGTGCCTGTACTATGGTTGGTGTGATGCGGGCTATGGTGCTGTTGAAAATGATGTAATGCATACTTATGACCACAATGTCTCAACTGAACTAAATGGCATTCCATTAAGGTCAAATGAAACACACTTTTATATTGACACAATTTCAATGCAGGATACATTTGCTTGTTAGCTGACTTTAGATCATAAACACACATACATATACAAGAGAAATTCCATTCAGGTCTACACCCAAAAGTCTTAAACAAATGGAGGAGTGAATAAAAGGAATTCATTTTAGTGATTGAAGTGCAAAAATAAATTAATAATGAAATTGCAATTGGTAGCTCAGCATCAATCGGTTGGGAAAAAAGCTTCACTTTGGATCTTAAATCAAAGCAACTTATTAAGCTGCCAGACACAGAGGCACAATATTGCCCCAACGTTTAACAGCCACAACCAAATCTCTAGAAATTCCAGAGGACTGACATTGAGACCTATTTTAGCAACAAGTTTCATATCATATCCCACCAATCAGCATGTTTTTTTTCAATATTTATCATATATTTGTCCCCACATGCAAGCCATATTTAGTACAAACACATTCTCCCAGAAGTGGTTTATACAATAGGTAATTATAAAGATCACTCAAAAATTGTCTCAGGAAATTTCTGATTAAATATCCATAAAAAGGATTGGGTGGGGGGGTTGTGTGTGGAGAGAGAGAGAAACACAATATTTAATTTCCAGGACTAGTGGCATCAGGTAACCAAAGCCAAATTCCATTTTTATTATATGGCATTCAAATAATTTTTAGGTGTTCTGGGGATCGCATTGGTTTTTCACAAAATAATGAACTGCAATGTCCTTGGTAAATTCCAAATGATAAAATGCTGAATAATTATAGCTATTTTTTAAGGACTTATATATTCATAGCAAATGTAAGTGCATCAATGCGACCACAACACTCCATTTATATATTAATACACACGATTACACAATATATTCCACATTTGTTTACAAGTAATAAACTGCAGCACAAATTAACCCATAAAGCATTAGTAACTGCCCACACTTAAGAAATATGTACTTTGCCCAGATGGTCATTCTTTGAGAGTTCAGACAGTGTTGGCAGGATATCTTATCATGAAAGCCATCACAGCTGAGCCAGACCCAATCTTCTTTACCAAGAATACTGCCTGATTTTCCCTTTCCTAGCCTGAGGGGATGGATGGTGGGGGAGGGAAGGAAGATGTGAGCTCAACTGTTGGGCCCTGCTTAAATTCAAGAAATGCAGTGCAGACAGGGAACTGAAAATGAAATCTTATAGTTATCATGGGTTAATAGTACATTGTGATGCCTATAGCAGATAGGGCAACAGCTCTATAAGTGCCTAAACATCAAAGCTCGAGGTGAACAGCAGCTGATGAAATAAACAAGCTAAATTTCATTAAAACAACAATGTGGCCCTTGTGCCTTTATCCCTTTTGTACTGCATACCAAGAAATTGTAGTACCTAAGCACCAAAACAAACATAAAAAAGGATAATTTCACTTAGAAGGCACAATTTTCTAAGGTTTACATACCAAGTGGTTTCCAATTTTAAATTCATAATGCAAAAATATGAAAATGTTATTCTCAGTGACAGGTTCAGTATAGCTAAAATATTTTGCACCAATGTAAAATATTGATGAGGATACCAAGTGAAAAAGTTGTATACAAGAGAATTCAGGTCTTTAACCAGCCTAATTCTGTCCTTGCATAAGGAGAACACATACTTTATTTTACTCATTTTTTTCTTGATCCTTCAGTCAATACACTAGAACTTACACTGTCAGCCTATTTCATTTGGAAAGCTCATAAATCATTATTTCCTGATGCTTTGTATTTGAAGCTGAATTTTAACACAACAATATATATGATTATAAAAGTAACATGAGCTGGAAAACAACATACCATCTTAAGAAACAATGAGGAATTTAGTATGCTATATCAAATGAAATAAGATCTTAAGAGATGTAAAAGGTACTTAAATGCCAAATACTGTGGATGCTGGAGATCTGGAATAAAAACAAAGTTCTGTAAAAACTCAGCAGGTCTGACAGCATCTGAAAAGAAACACAGTTAACGTTTTGAGTTTAAAATGACTGTTCATTGTCCTAGCCAACCTTTATCCCTCAATCAACATCACAAAAAGATTATCTGGTCATTATCACATTGCTGTTAATAAGAAAATGCATGACATTGTTGGAATGGGAGCCAATATAGGTCATGGGTGACAAGGACATGCTGTTATTTAGGATATGAGCAGCAGAATTTTGGTTGAGCTTAAATTTATGGAAGTTGGAAGATGAGGGGTTCAGCCAAAAGATTGGAATAGCCAAGCTGAAAGTAAAAAAGGATTTAAAAACTGTTAAGACTGTTTTTGATGGCTCTGGTTGAGGCAGGAAGTTTGGTTGTGGCACTGAGAAAACTTCCCACTCTTTGCATAATGGAAAGAATTATTTTAGGTAGGTACTGAGCAAACAGATAAAGCCTCATTTAACATCTTAACTGAAAGTTGGCACCTTCAATAATTCAGCACTACATTGAAGCACCAACTTAGATTTTATATTTTTCTTCTCCGCCGATGCTGCCAGACCTGCTGAGTTTTTCCAGGTAATTCTGTTTTTGTTTTTGTTTTAGATTTTATATCCAGATCATGGAATTGGGGATGGAATCTATAATCTACGACTTCAGTGGTAACTGTACTGCTAATTAAGTCAAACAGATACACCCCTATCGTTTAAAAGCTATCTTTTCAGTTCCCTCGCCATTGAAACCCATCGTCATTGTTTTTTTAAAATTGTTTTTGCAAAATGTTTCTGCTTCTGTAGAAGATGTTTCTCTATGGCAAAAGGTGCTGTTATAAATGCAAGTGGCAATTGGCCTGTATTTGAAATACAAAAGCATATTCCTCAAATCGGGAATCATATAGATTAAAATTCAGAAAATAAATTTAAGGGCAAGATGATTAACCCTCCCAAATCACTTGTCCCTCCAACCAATATTTGTTAAAGAAAAACCTTGCTTAGACATTTAGGTTACCTCAGTACTCTGTTGAAGTTTAAGCCAGGGAGTGAATACTAGCCTTAATCTTAGACCAACAGGAAGAAATGTGTTTACTTCTGTAACAGTGAAATTTACACTTAAGGTCACCTATATAAAGCTGGCACCCATCCTTTGCAACCAGATGTCAAGATCCCAGTCAACAGCTGAGAGGATTCAATTTGAATTACTTGTATTCCATATTGTAGCTAGCACTCAGCCAGAATTTTGTCAAGAAAGGAAGAGGCTCCTGCAATTGACATCATTTATACATAAATGAGATAGCAAAGTTGAGTGAGGAACAGATGCGCAGTTAAAATCTAATATCCAAAAGTTGCTGTCTGTGTCAGGCTGACTGCTATACCATTACCTTTGTGAAAATGGCATCTCGTTGCCTGCCCAACATGCACTGAATGGCATGTAGCTGCCGTATTTGCACATTGGATACGAACTAAATCTGCTGCAGACATTTCCAGATAGCAATTAAAAGGATAAGTCTCCTTTTAACAATATAATGTGTTAACGACTGGCAATTAGGCTCTCCGGCACCAAAAATTGAATATTATTTAGGTTTTTGAAATCAGTAAAATTTAAAGAAATGTCAAATGTAAATTATGTTCTTATTTTACTTTTCATTTGCCTCTTCTTACCTTTCTTTGCCTGATTAGACATTGAACTCAACCCCTTTAATCCACCCTCCTTCTCAGTCCTTCTGCTATTTATTTCCCAATTGTTAAACCTTATGGTTTATTGGTTCTTGGTTGCCTGTTCACTCAAGGGCAATTAGGGATGGGCAATAAATGCTGCCCAGCCAGTGATGCACACGTCCCGTGAAAGAATAAAAAAAAACTCAAGATGCCATTTCCCCTAACAGCGCAGTTATTGAGCAACTTTGTGGGTAAAATATTTTGAGCTTTAGTATGTAGAGGCAAGTATCACGACTGCCCTATATCAAAATGTGGTCCATTATGTATTATAGGAGTATAGAAAAGTTAAAGCTCAAAACTTGGATATAACAGCAGAAAATAAAGGCTCCTGAGCCAGTTTGAACGGTAGACACCCATAATCATTACTTCTCATTCAAAGGTCGTTGCTAAAGTTACAGGGCAAAATAATAGGTGCTGGATCTATCTTGAAAAGGCTAATGTATGTGAGCTGAGTCAGGGTGAAAGCTCTCAGCACGCCCATCTCAACAGCAACAGCACTACCAGAGTACTGATTTGATTGACAACCCCTCGAGCCTGAACCCTGGTTTAATTTTTCTGTTGGTTCAAGTCATCACGAAAGCAGCCGCCTTCAAATTATGGGTGGCTATAACAGATAATTTCATTCAAGGATGTTGTGAAACCTTTCTGTGGATTCCAGCAGCTCTAATACAGAGTGTAGAGAAAAAAAAGGTAAATAAAATTTGCAGTTCCATTTCAGATATAGTTATTTTACATGCAAGCTGGAGGCTTGAGGGGCAAAGGAAAGAGATGGGGTGATAAAGGGAGAGTGGTAGCGAAAGTCAGTTGAGAGGAAAAAATTGAGAAAATAAAAAGAAAACCAAAGGAAAGAGAAAGAAAAAAAGCAAAGAGCAACAAGAGATAGAATACAAAGAGAAAGAAAAGTTGGTTGATGAGAGTTTTTTTACTTTTCTGGGAGATCTAATGAGGAATTGTCATTTTTGCTAAACCAACAAAGCTAATGACAGGTTTCTTTTAACTTTACCATGAAACAGTAGAAACACTGCTGCTCCTTTTTCAAATAAACACTGTAACACATTCCTTAGAACAATTAGCTGAAGAAAGCTCAAAACCCAAGTGCAGCATCAATAACTGTCACACTTACGGATAACCTGAAATTTGAATCCATTGCCGACGCCTTTTGAAAAGAACTGTGACTACAATGTGACAATTATCTACTTAAACGATCTCACTGAGTTGCCGGGATGTTTCAGCAGATCTCATCCATGAAACTGTCAGAAATGAAAGTCACCCAAGCAACCTGCACAATGCTTAAGAGGAGAAACTGTCAAATGTTTTTTCCAAAACGCCAACCCTTCAAACATCTTAGTTAAAAAAAAAGTAATATTGTCTTTCATAAGCTTGCTGGTTCTTCAATCGCAACAGTATATACTGATGGCATGAAAGTGTGTGTTAGCAACACAAGAGGCAAATATGGAATGATGTGAAAATTTCTTAGATGGACTTGTAAATTACTCTGAATTTCCCAGTTGATGTATTTATAAACTTACCTATGGAATGCAAAATAAAAGCTAAATTAAGAAAAATATTCAGATATTGGCATGTACCAAGTCAACTTTTTTTTAAAGATGTCTATACAATGTAATCATGTACACGTTTAATTTTCCAGATATATTAAGATATTGGTTCTTAAATAAAATTATGGTCAATAACTACACTTGTATATTGAACATACAATAGGCCAACTTGAATTGACTGAATAGCAGCTTTTTAAAAAAAAACACAAACAAAAAACCATCAGGGCAAGCATACCGTACGCAGTACAAAGCCATATAGACTGGAGACCTACGTTTTCATTAGTCTGTACTGAATTAACCAATATTAACTAGCTGGTTCATTGCAGTCGGAATGCAGGATTGGCTACTGTACACTCAGGCTTCAGGAGGAAAAAGCTTAGCTAGGCTTATTCTTCAGCTGCAAGTACATAATACAAATCTTAGGAAGGGACAGCCTTACACTGGCTGTGAATAGGTTGCCACATTTCTGTGGCTTACAAATGAAGAGTGGTGACTAGAGTGAGATAGGGCCTGTGACATTACACTAAACTCGAGTTACTGCCTTTGGGAGAAGCAGAATAAGGTGTTAAACTGAAGGAAAATTTTGAAGGGATAACAGGGCACTGATATGCAGTACATAATTTTAAAAGTTCCACAATTTTAATAGTCTGGTCAGGATATTTAATCTCCGTGTAAGCATGTTAAAAAAAGTGTTAACAAAATCAAGTTGCATCATTATATAATTTAAACCAACTAGATGAAAGGACTATTACTTGGCACGCTGAGAAGATAGACAAGAATACTGAACTATTTATTTCATGCACAAGTCTCTGTTTTACATCCATCTAAGAAGCTTTCAAAGTAGCAAAATAAACTGTTTAAGTAGAAAACAGCTGTTTTGAAAACTGCTTATGTAAAAAGCACTAAAATTTTATACACTTACATGGTGGTATGTGAAACATTAAATAAGACAATACCCACTCCTGCAATTCAAATTACACAGTCTAAGTCTTCATTGTCCAAGGTGACACTCGCCGCCACAAGCAAAATATTTTAAATGTGAATAAAATCATTCTCCATCAATAACGTAAAGCACAGATGGGAATGTGATTGAAAGTACAACTTATCTTGGGGTTGTGATAAACTAATAAACTGAAGTCCACATTACTATTACAACCCTTCAATAAGCTATTGCTTATAACAAATTGTCATCCCATATTGTACTCAGATAGGTGCACTGAGTATTGACTGAAGATTTTTCCTACAGGTCATGTTAGTATCTATAATATGCACTATGTAAAGCACCTTTTTGAAAGTACAGAAAGATGCATACAAAGCAATAAAAATACAGATGAACAAAAATTCAACAGTTAATAACAATACATTCAGATATAAGTTGCAATTCAACAGAATTATAATAGAAACAGAAAATAGCAAAGGCGTTGAATACTTTCTTCACATCAGGTTCTAACAAGTGAAGGTTGTGGTCAAATTACAGGTGCACAGCACTTTTGGCTCAAGAATCAATAAGCAGACATTATGTTACCAAGAAGCTTAGTAGTAAATGTCTGTAAGGCACCCGGTCAAAATGGATAAACCTATAATCATCACAGAAATGAGGAAGGAAAGAAATAGGAAGGAGCTTTATTTAAAAAAAGGAATTCTATAAATTCTGGAGCAATAACTTAGTAAGATAGTAAATAATCTCCCCATATTAAAGAGAAAGTCATGAGCGAATTAGCCCAACAGCTCTAATGAAGGATTTACATAAAAGGTGCTATCAAACTTTCAACAGGCAACTGTGAGAGTGGAAGAGGGTTACCTAATGTACACAACTTACTTGTATTTTAAAAGGCATCCAATAAAGTGGCATATGTAAGCTTCGAGAGGAAGTTAAAATTCATGGAATTCATAGAATATTAGCAAAATATATCAAATCTGACTTAGCAACAGAATACACAATCAAAAATTTCAATAGAAAAGAAGCATGTTCCCATTGTGCCTGTGCTGATTCCACAAAGGAGCTATCACAATTCCATTCTTCTGTTGATTCCACATATTGTTTAGTATTTTGCCTATGGATTGAATGGGGAAAAAAGTTGCCTAGCAGTGACTGATAAGAGTTCTACAGTGGTCTGTTCTTGATTTCCAGATGCTCATACTTTTAATAAGCAACTTGAAAGATATTACTTGATTAAGAAAATGCAAGCTGCATACTCAGATGTCTAAGGTAAAATGCACTGCAAAAAAATTTGGATTAGGTAAGTTTGGGCAAAGCAACAGCAATGGACTTTAATGTCCTTTGGTAAAGGCTAAGAGGGAAAGACATAACATGATTAAGTATTAAAGGTTTTCAGTCAATATTCAAATTTGTCAACTGTAAAACATGGTCAACTACAAACATTGCCAGGGTGTTGCATACAGCCAAAGGTCTTTAGGGTCAGAGAACAGGTCATAAATGAAGACACATTTGAAGTTATCTTTGGCATCCAACATTCAAAAGTACATGGATACTTTGGGCAGAGTTCAGTAAGAGTGACAGTGTTAAGATCGTACAAGTGATCAATTTTGTCAAGTAGGCTTTGAGAATGTAAAGATCCATAACATTTTTGAAGTTCTGTTCTTTTGCTTTTGGAAATCAGGATGCATTTGTACAGAATTTTCCTTTGGGATATTAAGGCAGAGAATGTTTCTCTTCTCACTTGAACTAAGAGGTCAGATCCATCAGGGAACACTGAAAGGCTATGGCTCTTTTCTCCAGAAAAGAATTATAGAGGTTTATTAAATTATGATAGGATAGATGTACAGAAAATATTTCCATTTGTGAAGAGTCCAAAAACAGGGACCAGAAACAAAATATTCACTAATAAATCCAAAAGAGAATTCAGAAGGAACTTTCTGACCCAGAGTGTGGAACTCATCATATTAAGAAGTAGCTGAAGTAAATAGCACTGGTGTATTTAAGGAAAAGCTATAGACATGAAGAAAAGAATACAAAGTTATATTTTTGGAAGAATGGGAGGAGGAAAAAGAGCATAAACATAGGCATGGACCAGTTAAACCTAATGGCCTGTTCTGTCCTGGACACTGTATGTTTTATGTCTTATGAGGAAAGGTTGAGCTTATATACATTGGCGTTTATTAGGATATGAGGTGATTTTCCTGATACATATAAGATTCTGAGGGGGCTTGACAGGGTAGATGCTGAAAGGAGGTTTTCCTCCATGGGAATCTGGAACTAGGAGGCTCAGTTTCAGAATAAGGACTCATCCACTTAAGACAGATATGAGGAGCTTGTTCTTTTCTCAGAGGGTTAAGAATCTTTGGAATTCTCTAACTTAGAGAGCTGCGGAGGCTAATTCTATGAATATATTCAAGGCTGAGATTTTTGAACCATAGGTCAAAGGTTATGGGGAACTGGCAGGAAAATGGAAATGAAGCCAAAATCAGGTCAGCCTTAACCTTATTGAAAGGTAAGGCAGACACAAAGTCACGTGGCCTACTCCTGCTCCTTTTGCTTAATTTAAGTCCGTAGGACAACCATCCATCACTGTAGCCATTAAGATTTAGAATTATGCACTATTAAAGAAATCCTGGTAGAGTAGAAATTTAATTGCTTCACAGTTTACTTGACAAAAATGAACCATTCTGCACTGCATTCCAGTTCTCTCATCACACACACTTCTTTTTTGGCAGACAATGCTTTATTCATATTGTATTGTCTATAGTATTGTCTACATTTCCATGAGGTTTGATGTCTTGAGTTTTATGGTGCTGACAGATTTGTTGACAGCAATGCTCCATACCAACATGGGAAAAGCACTAAGCCAGGGGAATTTTTAAAAATTCAAATCCAACAGCAAATAAATGCAAAGTGCTGTGTTGGGTACAGACAATTTCAGCAGGTGAGTTCAACATCTGCAACTGGTATGGACATCATTATCATCACTGACTCAAACAGAGTCCAATTAAGTGTTTTTACCCCCCAATTAAGGCATTTTCCTGATCAATTCACGAAAAAGTTTTGCAACCAATCAATAAGCCTACTACAATTATGAATAAGCAATGATCAGCAAGTTAGTACATTGCAGAAACAGGGCGGGTGAAGAACTGATAAGGGGCTCAACATAATTCAGAAACAGACATTGTATATCATTCACAAACTTATTTTCTTGATCTTCCAAGTTCACTGTTTGGTTTAATAATTGCTGAGTGCTGTATTAGAAAACATTACAATAGAACAGGAATGGTCCCACAGGATTCAATAGTGAATGGTGAACTGTCAAAACTAACAAATTTTGTGAAAATAATCTTGAAACTCAATGATAATGATCGAGAAAAGATTTCTTAGTGCCCACTCATTTTAGGCATCATTCAAAAACTATGCATAAAATACACTGCGCATCGTTGCATTTTTAAGAAATTAAGGAGTTTTGTTTCAAACTGAATCATACCTCAATCACTGTATATTTCAATTCTTCCAGTCCCATTACATTCTATGAACAACCAGCAGACCAGCTACACAAATTTATAGTACGACACTCCTCAAAGGTTTTCAAAATTGCACATTTGTCTTAAACACACTCATAACACCTTGAAGAGAGAGTCAAATTTTAATGTAGCATTTTATCCTTTTCCTTGTAATGGAAACACAACAAAGAGAAAAATGGGCAACATGGCACCAACTTAAACTGATATATGTGAATTGCGCCAATTTTCTTCTCTTGTATTCTATCCAAAGGTTTCATAAAAACACCTAAGCTAATTATAAGTCCACAAATATAACAGCTAAACAAACAAAAAGCTGTGTTGATTGCAATCATGGGTACAAATGCTGCTCACACTGCACAACCATTCCTTGTAAAGGATACCAGAGAAAAGCTGGAGGGTTTATGGATAAAATTACCTGAATAAAACCATGAAAAATAATGCACCGAACAAGGCATAAATTGAGTACCATAAACTGTCACAATTATGAGGTTCACAAGGTTTTTGTGTTTTAAGCCTTTAAATTTTCGCTTCATGGAGGGGGTCATTTCACCTAGTAAACCTGGTGGTTTGATTGTTAGAGATCAAAGGAAGGCTTAGATTGTTTTACTGAGAAGGAGGTAAAAGGTCTTATTGGCTGGAGGCACTGGCATTAGTCTCAATTTACAATTAGTGAATTACGAGTCTCCCAAAGTTGCAGAAAGGCGTTGAAGGTACCAGGATGTGGAGTAAACTGTCCACTTATTTCGAAGATGAAAGGGAGTGGAGGTCAAGAATGACTAATTAGCATTTCTACCTTGATACAAAGTTAATGGGCAGAATTTTCTGCCTGCCGGATGGGCAGGCCCGACCCAATCTCCGGCGGGCGGGGAGCCAATCCCCGCTGGTGAAGCAGGCCCTGCTATTTTACATGGGTGGGCCAAAGCCCACCCAGCGTGACGTCTGCCGGGAGGCACTGTGCGCTCCCTGTGCAGGCCGGGGGGTGGGGAGAATTCCCCAAAAGCGAGTGCGCGCGCTTTCGCGCGTGCGCACAAAAGAGCACACAACTCCAAGGCTAAGTGCTGCCTCAGGGAGATTGCTGACACTTTTAAAAACATTAAAAATAGAAAAAAAAATCCTTAACATGTCTCCCCATCATGAGACAATGTCACATGAGATGGGACATGTTCATAAATTACACTAAAACTTTATTAAACTGTTTAAAACTCTACATGAAACCTCATCCCACCAGTGGATGAGGTTTCAAGTTTTGTCTATTGCCCGCCAGAGCTTCTGGTCTGCCCGCCAACTTTAAGGTTGGACGGGTTTAATGATTCTGTCAATGGCCTCAATTGGCCATTGACAGGTCGGAGGGCACAGAGCTGATTTTGCTGTGCCCCTGCCTTCCTGAAAATTGAAATGGGGTGGGATGACGTCAGAGCTTCCCCCCCGTCAACCCGTGTCATTTTACATGTCTGCTCACCGACGGCAAAATTTAGCCCATGTGTTTCATGTTGCCATGGGCAAGAGGGCAGAAGAAGCAACTTTTGAGATCAGGTTACAGCCTTCCCTATAAATCAATGAATATCACAGATGGACAGCAATTTTGTGTGGTCAGCAGATAGAAGAGGTTGCTTTGCTTTTGCGAGCTACCATAATGGAATTTGGGAAGTAGGTGGTCTCTAGTCTGAGAGATGCATCCTAAAGTCATCTAAGGTTTCCAGGAGATGAATCCTGGCATGACCTGGGAAAGAATAGTCAGAACAGGCTTCACTGCTGGTGGTAGACTGAAGGAACTCTCTGAATGGAGGAAAGTGCCTGGAGATAGTCACTTGAAATTACTATTTGGTAAAACAGAGATACAGAAACTGGGAGTAACTGTGGACCGTTTGCTATAAGGACTATAATTCTTTAGGGAGTTACAAAATGTATTAAGTATAAAAGGGAAATGTTTCTTTCTGTTGTTTAAATATAAATTGCCTACAAAAAGAAAATAGTTCTTATCAACAGTTCTTTTTAGTCATTTGTTACAGTAAAAATTTTAAAATGTGAAATCTTCTTGTGTCATTCTGTCATCTAATAATTGGAAGTTCAAATCTCTTTAAAAGTTACCAGTCTCTACGGAGATCATAACAAAACCAGCACTATCTTAAGACTATTTCTGCCTTGGCCAAAAAAATTCCGACAATGGAAAATCACAGCAAATTTCTTCTAAGTCACTTTGCTGCGAAACAAAAATGGTTAGCGAAATATGTAATACAAGGGAAAATATTTTATACAGTGTATCTTCTGACAAAATATACAGAAAAAGGTGAGAAAGGTTGGTTTATAGGAGACTTTAACTTGTCTTATGATCTAGTTGCTTCAAGTAGCCAGATGAGGGGAGAAAAATTACCTTGAGGGTTTCAAGAAAATCATCAATCTGATTTGACAATTGTGTCCCAGCTAACAGACTAAGAAAATGAATGGTACACAAGAATGTATAATAATAGTCACTAAATTTGAGAAACTGAAAAGGCGTATAAAAGATGTGTTAGCAGTACAGTGAAGAAAATTTAGGTCAACCAGAATTGTTAACTTTCATTCAAATTAAACAACGTAACCTCTACTGACTTACTAATCATGTGAAGCCTTTTTTTAACAACCCATTGAAGGACAGTTGCTGTTGGAACAACGGACTTCATTTATAAAGGCTCACGTGTGCTTTAAGTGTCAAATCAAGCTAACAAGCAAGTGTAATTCATTAACAAAAACAGATTATACAAGACCAATTTGACAGTTGTCTTCGCTTATCCATATATTTTAAGCAGTATGAATACCAATTGAAAGTGCACTGTATCACAGGATTTACAATCACAATTATAAAGTTAATCTTGCATTTTGTAAGGGTACTTGTACACTTGTCTAGTTAATACAATTTCAGCAAAAGGGCCATCATTCAAAAGGTTTTTTTTGAGTATTTCCCCAAAACTTCATATAAAAACATTATAAAAGTACACTATTTCCTTTCAATAAATGGATTATTCAGATTATTTTATAGCTATTTCGAAATATTGCTGTAGCAAAAAACCACAAAGACTGAGGCTCAATTTTAATGAATTAAACAGTCAGCTAATTAAGTGAGAACTTTCATTAGTCTATGATTGCTTTGCTCAGTGCCTCTATCACCGATACACCCCGAGTTTCCGCCCTTTCAGTGTTGATGGGGCTGTTTCTTATGACATCCAGTTTGACTGGTGCCAATAGCAATCTTTCCCTACCTGCTGATACCCCACCCTCCCAGTATCTCACCCACTGGTTATTCTTCATAAGTGAATCTAAGCAAATCGCACTGGTAGGCAATTCAATTGTGAAGGGCACCACAATTAAGCCTGATCCTACCCTCATGTGACATTCAAGTAGGTGCAGACATCGCTGGATAGCAATCAGGACTCAAAATGTTGCTGATTTGTTTTCTTTTCTCAAAGCTGAGCCCACCTGGAGCTGAATACTATCAGACTAAGAACCATGCAACTTTCAAGTTCCTGCTCTGTGCATAATGCTTAAAAAAACAGCACCTTAGCCATTTGGCCATTAGGAGACCAGGGCTCATTTTTAACAGGAGCAGATAATATTTCAAAAAGCAACAGAAAGTAAATACACAAAGAACACATAATTGGGCCAAAATGGGGCAACTGCCAAGAAAAAAATCCTACTGCATATTTATAAACTAAGCATCAGCGATAACATTTTGAAAATTACAACCAATAAAAGGATTACAAATTCTGTGTTTCTCACAAAAGCTTTGTCAAAATAAGGCTCAAGTGTCAAACCTTTGCTGATGATTCCTTGTGATCGCCGAGACCATCCTGTAGGAATGAATGGAGATGACAGATGAGCTGCAGCGCTTCTCAGATACCAGAGGACTTTGGGATGCAAGTTGACGACCATTCTAAAGTCTTGCTGCTGACATGCAGTTACACCTTTAGGAACTAGGCTTTAGGAACTGTTAATGCTTACTGGACAAGATAGAAAGCTTGACAATAAGACATTTTAAATCTGTGTTTCGGGAAACAGCTTACTATGATAGAAATGGCTTCTCAAACTCATTTAGAAGTGTTATTTACATCTGCATCTGATGCTTTAGTTGTTCACAACTGTACTGTATATATTAACAATCTTGCTAATTTACATCAATTTACAAACCAATTACGGAATAAAACTCCCTGAAATGCATGATTACAATATTTAATATAAAATTTTTACTAGAAACAAATATACACAATTAAATATTAAATAAGTTAACTATGTCTTTAAATCTGATGTTATAGAATATTGTTTCCCGGGTAAGTATACTAAGTGAACAATTAACTTCAATACAAAATATGTTAATTTTGTAAATAGGTGCAGCTGAACAAACCACAATGGGCTCTTTAACCTCCCTTCCAGTGCACTGCATCCAGGAATTGGAACTTACAGCTCGAAGTTTCAACCCACTGCAAACTCAAGGATTCGTGGGGGTTCATCTACATTAAAATAAATACAGCAAACGGTGCAAGGAAGCATCTGCCCTGATTCTTCTATTAGGATACACCCACGTTTCGTGCTGCGTAGAATGCCATGGGCCCTCTTGGCTGGAAGGCGGGCTTTGCTGCCATATCTGCTTTTTCCTAAGGCAGGATTCAAAAGGCTGGCACCCCCAAGGGAAAACAAACCCATGAAGGGAAGATACTAACAACAGCTGCATGCTGATAGAATTTACACAACTACAGGAGATCTGATCACCAAGGAGATATTAAAGACTTTAATGGAATCCCCTCCATTACTTCCTTCCTAGAAGGTACGAATTGGTAGTATGCTCATCAGCCGGCCTGATGAATCCAGAGGTATGCGGTAATTCTGAACACCTTCAACATTCTTCAGTGCTGAAACACTCTTCACTCTCAGCGCTGACACCTTTTTTGCGACTCCTCTTTGAAGCTATTTTGCTTGAAGCATTATTGCACTCCAAAAACTGACCACTTAACATAATTTGAGGCACTTCGGAGAAAAATCTCTTGCATTTTCCTCTTACTATTTATAATTTTCGCTAGGTCCTTGAAGCCTTTTTATATAAAATTTGCTTACAAAAAGTCCAATAAAGAAAACGAATGCATTTTCTATTTAAAAGAAACCTCCAGAGGCTCCATTGTGCACCTTGTATCACTTGAAGGAAGACGAATATTTCCAGAAAACCGGTATTCCAAACAGGACAGCCTAATATTGACGGTGCCTTCCTTAGGCTATACTAACCTTTACTGTAGCGGAATGTGATGGCGAAGAGTGGGAATCAAGCTTGCGCCGTTTTTGTTCTGGAACAGAAGTAGTATTGCACATTCTAGTTGCTGATTGTGACACATTGCAAATATGAAAAGAAAAATTATTTAACTAATCAGTCTTTATACAATTCTCTTCAGCTATATACCAAATGCATTATATTTAGTACCAATACAAATTATTGCCTATAAACAAGATACAGAACCTATAGATATTTGCTACATATGTGAAATATAGCAGGGATAAGAAAACTATGAAAACGTTGGGTGCCTCAGAAATTTGACAAGGTCATTAGGAAGTTCACTGATTTAATATAGTAAAGTCAGTACCTGCAGACTTAAATTAATTTTTTTTGAAAAAAGTTCTGAAAGAGAACTGAAAGACCCAAGTCACGTCATGTTTAGTTGTAGACTCAACATTTTAATTCATTAAGCAAAAATTTATTCTGTGCAACTTTCAAATACAATAGGCATGATTAAACTTTCACAGCCTTTGCAGCAAGAGCAAAAAGAGGGCTATGTTGAAAGATTTTAAAAGCATCCTCAAGAAATTCTTGTTTATTTAGTGATCAACTGAAAAAAATTCAAATAAACAGCCTATATTTATAACTATTTGATCAAACGCCCAATTAACTTTTCAATTTGTTAAAATTTATATTATTTGCATCTGGTTTGTACTTCATTATATATTAGATTGATTAAAATTCACCCACTTGCACAAAAACCTTCATGTGAAGGTTGCTCCTATGAGGAAATCCATCATAGTAACTGTAATGCCTCTAGTTGGTGCTGTGATAGGAGTTTCCAAAGTTAAGGCTCATTAGACCTTGCCTGTCAGTGAGTCAGCGATATAATGGGTGGTGTCTGTACATGTGTGAATAGGTTTAGAGGTTTAGTTATTGACTTTGGAGAAATGCAAGCTATGGGGAGCTATTTATAATCATAGAAAAGGAGTGCATACAGTGAAATAAGAAAGCAGACAGTGACAGTAGAGCTAGACAATGTGCCTGAAAAAACATGCAGACAGCTAATTAGGTTGGATACTAAATCATCTGAGACACTTCACTCATTGGACTGGGCTTCTGGCAGATGTGTTAAGTGTAAATGGACAATAAACTTTTTAGAAGGGATGTTACTGGGTGAAAATGACACTGTGCCACATTGAGAGGAGTAAGGGGATATATATAAATATCTAAATGACATGTCATAGGCCATCATAGCCTCCTAGCGGTTTGATTGCCTTATGTAGTTGAGGAGCAACTTCCCAGTTTTCTTCTCTTTCTTTGTGCCTCACCCAGGAGTTAGCTTTAGCTTTGATGTCAGCTATGACTTAGTTGTAGCCTTTGACTCAGATGTTCACGGGTTCAATTCCCACTCCAGAGAATTTTGACATCATGGAGACTGACTCAGTAGCTTTGGGTGAAGATCTGAGAGTGCTGCATTGTCAGAGGCAGTGTTTCAGGTGATATATTGAACTAGAGGCCCTGCTTGCCTTTTCTAGTGGATGTAAAGCATCATGTGACACAATTCAAAGCGCAGCGGTTTTCTGCCAGACCTTTGGCTGACACTGATCCCTCAACCAACAACTCTAAACACAGATAATCTTATCAATACTATCTTATTCCTGCTGGTGCAATTTTTCTATCATCTGCTTGCCAGGTTTGCCTCTATTACAGAGCAAAGTTAGGTTGCCATGTTTGACTATAGTATAACAGTACTCATAGTTTGAAAGTACTTAATTTGCTGTGAAGCGCTCTGGGACATGAAAAGCATGTTCTCCCTCCATGGTACAGGTATATAGAACTAGAATGCATCATCTCATGGATGAAGTGTGTCTGACTTATCTGCCCTTGTTACTGCTGGTATTACATTTTCATGTTTCAAACAACTCAAAAACAGGTTTTCAGCAAAAGGTATTTAGTCTTCCACTGACTGACGATTTTTGCCTCTAAACATTTTGCAATTTTTTCTATAACATCAAATACAAGTAAGAAAAGCTTCTTAAAAGCATTGGTACAATTCATCAAGTGAAATATCTCACTTTAGCTAAATCCTTTGAATATTGTTTGCTCTACAACCAAAAGCCTGCAGCAAGTCATAAAAAAAAGTTGTTACAAATTAAGTACTGGAGATACTTTGCTGCTTGATCAGTACTAAATTAATCCTGTTTACCTGTAAAAGTTCTTCAAAAAAATTACAAAAAGAGTAGAACACAGTACCTTATTAACTCACCCCTATCAGATTCTGAAGATTCTGATCGTGGAACTGGGGACTTCAAGGACCCAGCAACAGCTGATTTTTCTCCTTTAGTGCCTGAGTGGCTTTCTTTGGATTTGGCATCCTTGAGTGCATCTTTCTCCTTAGACGGTTCCTTTTCTTTCTCCTTTTCCGAGTGTGATTTTGCTTCTGCACAACTAGACGTCAACCTGGATTTATCATCTTTTGCAGTCTTCTCTTCCTTCCTGATTTTTTCTTTCTCTTTATCTTTGTCAGCTTTTGGTGTTTTTTCCTTGGTCTCCCGTACTTTTTCATCTTTGTTTGTTCGTTCTTCTTTTAATTTCTCCTTTGCATCTTTAGCTGTTGCTTTCGCCTCTGGAGGGACAGCTGGGGTTGTCTTCTCTTTCTTCTCCTTGTCTTTTTCTTTCCCACTTTTCTCTTTCTCTTCTTTTTCTTTTGTTATTTTGTTGCTGGAAAAGGATATAAAGTTCATCATCAAATTGTGCATTTTATTTGCAGTTTAACACAGTGTGCAGTAGTGGACGGTTCAGATTCTTTTAGCAAAATTCAGTTTGAAATAATATTGATTGGTTGACATGTTAGATACAAGCATACAAAATAGGAGTAGAAGTAGGCCATTTGGCTCCTCAAGCCTGCTTTGCCATTCAGTAAGATCATGGCTGATCTGTTCATGTTTCGAATTCCACATTCCCACCTACCTCTGACAACCTTTGATTTCCTTGCCTAACAAGAATCTATCTACCTCTGCCTTAAAAATATACAATGACCCCACCTCCACCACCTTTGGGGGCAGAGTGTTCTAAAGTCACACAACTCTCAGAGAAAAAATTCTTTCTCATCTCTGCCCTCAAAGGGCAATCCCTAATTTTAAAACAGTGTCCCCAAGTCCTGAACTCACCCACAAGAGGAAACATCCTTTCCATGTCCACCTTAGCAAGACCATTCAAGATCTTAAAAACTTCAATCAAGTCACCCCTCACTCTTCTAAACTCCAGTGGAAACAAGGCCAGTCTATCCAACCTTTCCTCATAAGACAACCCTCTCATTCCAGGTATCAATCTAGTAAACCTCTTTTGAACCATCTCCAACACATTTACATCCTTCCTTAAATAAGGAGACCAAAACTGCACACAATATTCGAGATGTAGTCTCACCAATGTCCTGTATAACTGAAGCATAACATCCTTGCTTTTATAATAAAAACAGAAAATGCTGTAAAAACTCAGCAGGTCTGACAGCATCTGTGGAGATACATAGTTAACATTTTGAGCCCGTATTTCCCACATTCACAGTATTTTGCTTTAATCCTTACTTTTATGTTCAATTCCTCTCGTAATAAAGGATAGCATTCCATTAGCCTTCTTAATTACTTGCTGTACCTGCATCCTAACTTTTTGCGACACAAGCACGAGGACACCTATATCTCTCTGCACCTTGGAATTCTGCAGCCGTTCTCCATTTAAATAATGCTTTGCTTTTTTATTCGGCCTACAAAAGTGAACAACTTCACATTTTCCTACATTATACTCCATCTGCCAGATTTTTGCCCACTCACTCAACCCATCTATATCCATCTGCAACCTCCTTATGTCCTCTTCACAACATATTTTCCCGCCTATCTTTGTGTCATCTGCAAATTTAGCTACCTGCCTTGGCTACCCTCATCTAAGTCATTGGTATAAATTATAAAAAGTTGAGATCCTTGCAGGACTCCACTCGTCACATTCTGCCAATCAGGAAATTACCTATTTATGCTATTATACCATTCTCCCTGTTTTCTGCCAGCCAGGCAATCTTCTATGCATGTTATGATGTTACCCCCTACATCATGAGCTATTATTTTTCACAACAATCTTTGATGTGGCACCTAATCAAAATCCTTCTGGAAATCCAAGTACAACACATCTACAGGCTCCTCTTTATCCACAATACATGTTACCCCTCTAAAGAACTCCAATAGATTGGTTAAGCACTATTTCCTTTTCACAAAACCATGCTGACTGTTCCCGATTACCTGCGTTTCTCCAAATGCCTAGCTATAACCTCTTTAATGATTGATTCCAAAACCTTCCCCATGAGTTACTCTCCAGAGACAGCAATGTACATTATAAAAAATTAGGATTTATTGAAGTACTTATTCTTTTAAAAATGCAAATCCAGAAAAAAAATTCTCATTTTCCTACATCATGAAAAAGTAATCATTTAGTAAGACAACAACTGTATTGATTTTTATCAGTCATGTCCTCAGCATTGTCAACTGATGATATTTGGATTCAAATTGTAAGTTTCTCACATTCCACTGAATTATATGGCAGTAACCTATATTTAGATTAAAATTCTGTCTAGTCAATCAAGTCCTTACAAAAAAAATGAAACTTATTCAACAAAGGTAGACTATCTGTAGAATTACTTAAACTACAAAGGAGATACACCATAATATTGCAGTCACATTATTCGGACTGGTTATCCAAAGGCTTGTACTAATGATGCAGAGACAAGAGGCCAGATCCCAGGTCTCATCATAGCATCTGGGGAATTTCAATTCAATTAATTAAAATAAATATGGAATTAAAAGCTAGTAATCAGTCATGTCCACAAAACCACTGGATTGTCATAAAAAGCCATCTGGTTCGCTATTGGCCTTCAGGAAGAAAATCTGCAATCCTTACTTGATCTGGCCTATATGTGTCTCTACAGTCTCAATATGGTCAGCTCTTAACTGCCATCAGAAATGACCCAGCAGGCCTCTCAGTTATATTCAAGATGACAGTTCATCATTTCTTTCTTTCTTTGACAAGGTAAAGACTTGCATTTATATGGTACTTTTTACGACCACTGGACATCTCAAAGGGCTTTACAATGAAGTACCTTTGAAGTACAGTCAACATTGTAATGTAGGAAACGTGGCAGCCAATATGCACACAGAAAGCTCCCACATAAAAAGCAATGTAATACGGCCGGATGATCTATTTTTTGAGATACTGATTGAGGAATAAATATTGACAAGGATCGGTGTTATTCAAAAAGGGAAGAATGGATAAACCAGGGAACTACAGGCTAGTCAGTCTAATATCAGTGGTGGGGAAACTATTGGAAGCAATTCTGAGGGACAGAATTAATCTACACTTGGAGAGGCAGGGCTTAATCAAGGACAGTCAGTATGGTTTTGTTAAGGGAAGGTCATGTCTGACCAATTTGATTGAATTTTTCAAAGAGGTGACCAGATGTGTAGATGAGGGCAATGCATTTGACGAAGTCTACTTGGACTTCAGCAAGGCTTTTGATAAGGTCTCGCATGGAAGACTGTTAACGAAGTTAAGAGCCCAAGGGATCCAAGGCAATTTGGCAAACTGGATCCAGAATTGGCAGAGTGGCAGGAAGCAGAGGGTGATGGACGAGGAGTGTTTTTGTGACTGGATGCCTGAGTCTAGCAGGGTTCTACATGGTCCAGTGTTGGGTTCCTTGCTGTTTGTGGTATATATAAACAATTTAGACTTGAATGTAGATGGGTTGATCAGTAAGTTAGCAGATGACATGAAAATTGGCTGGGTGGTAAATAGTGAGGAGGATAGCCTTGGATTACAGGAGGATATAAACAGGCTGGTCAAGTGGGCTGATCAGTGGCAAATGGAATTTAATTTGGATAAGAGTGAGGTGATGCGCTTGGGCAGGACAAACAAGGCACGGGAATACAAGATGAATGGTAGGACCTTGGGAAGCACCACGGATCAGAGGGGCCTTGGTGTGCATGTCTCTAAAGATAGCGGGACAGGTAGATAAGGTGGTTATGAAGGCATATGGGATACTTGCCTTTATTTGCTGAGGCACTGAATATAAGAGCAAGGAGGTTATGCTGGAACTGTATAAAACACTGGTTAGGCCACAGCTAGAGTATTGCGTGCAGTTCTGGAATCTGCATTATAGGAAGGATGCGATTGCACTAGAGAGTGCGCAGAGGAGATTTACCAGGATGTCACCTGGGCTGGAGAGTTTTAGTTATGAGGAGAGATTGGGTAGGCTGGGGTTATTTTCCCTGGAGTAGAGGAGATTGAGGGGGAACATGATTGAGATGTATTAAATTATGAGGGGTATAGATCGGATAGATAGGAAGGAACTTTTCCCCCTGGTGGAGGGATCAATAACCAGGGGGCATAGATTTAAGGTAAGGGGCAGGAGGTTTAGAGGGGATGTGAGGAAGAATTTTTTCACCCAGAAGGTCATGGGAATCTGGAACTCACTGCCTGAAAGGGTGGTAAAGGCAGATACTCTCATAACATGTAAGAAGTATTTGGATGTTCACTTGCAATGCCATGGCATACAAGGCCTAGTGCTGGAAAATGGGATTAGAATAGTTAGGTGCTTGTTTGGCCAGCGCAGGCTCGATGGGCCGCAGGTCCTTTTTCTGTGCTGTAGACCTCTATGACTCAATGATACTGGGGGTAACACTCCTGCTCTACTTCAAAGTAGTGCCACGGGATTTTTTGCCTCCACCCAAGCAAGCAGATGAGGTCCAAAAGAAAGCCCCTCTGTTGCAATACTAGCTCAGTTCTGCACTGGAGTGTCAGTCTTGATTTTGTGCTCAAGGGACTTGAACCCAAAGACTTGTGATTCAGTGAGCAGTGTGCTACAAACTGAGTCACATGCAATTACATATGGGCAATAAGTCATGGCTACATCCCGTGAGTGGATAAAAATATCCTAATGCTAATACTCATTATCAAGAGATTTATTTTTAATTTAAATTTCTACCATTCTTGTCTGCAGTTTGAGTCCCAAACCAAGGGCAGGACTCAGTTTATTCTAGGCTAATACTTCAAACAGCACAGAGATTCTCATTCATACAGGATGATAAATGCCTCAATAATAGAGAAATCCCATTGATTAGTTTAGGTGGATATTAAAGATATAATGGTGCGATTTGAAGAACAGAGTCCTACAGGCATTCTGGCCAGCAGTCCTTCCTTAGCCAATACCATATAAAAAGAAGTTAACTGGTATTACTGTATAAAGTGGCATGCTGTTGAAGCTTTTCATCTTGCACTCACCAGGACAGATTCACAAAAATGCCAATTCTAAAGGGAACAACAATGTATGCTGCATGAGAAGAGAGTAGTGATTGGTTGGCAAGTGGAATCTGGTTGGTAGAGACATTGCTATGGGGAACTCATCAGGGAACAGTTAAATGCCAAATTTTTGTTTAAATTCAAACCAGGCAGGTCAACTTTGATTGGTTACGGCATTGCCATGGGGAATGAACCAGGGAATAGCTGTCCCCCAGTTTAGTTTCCTTTAGAATTGGCATTTTTGTGAATCTGTCCAGCCTTGAACATATTCAATGATGGTGCATCCATGACCCTGTGTAGTGAATTTTAAAGTTTACAAACCTCTGAATAAAGGAATTTCTCTCTTCCTCTGTCCTAAATAATGGATCCCTTACTTCAAAAGTAATTCATTACATGGAGCACTTTGAAATTTCAATGTGATAAGACAACATGCAAATAAAGTATTTTAGCATAAAACCAAACTGTTACCTATTTACAGCACTGCTTCCATTACTGGCTGTGACTTTGGGTGTTGCATTAGCAGCTTTGTTAGTAACTTTAATGGCACTCTGAGATTTCTCCTTCAATTTATCTGTTAAAAGAACAGAAAACATATTTTAGTTCATTACATTCAAGGTGAGTTTTTTGCAAGTTTTTTCCAAGAATACCAAGTGGCCATTAATTAGCTTAATTGGCTACCATGTAGGGGAGTAGCCCTGCCACCACCCTCTCCACAACCTCTTCCCCATCCCGCCATTGGGAAAACGGGTTGGGGGTAGGATGGGCATCAACATGTTGTCAGGCGGCACGTAATTTCATGCCTGCCCACTTCCATTTGCGACCTCAGTGGAAGAGCTCAAATTCTAGCCTCATTAGTTTGCAATTTAAGTTTAAGATCTGAATCAATATAGAAGAAGACCATTTCACCCTTCCAGCCTGTTTTACCATTCAATGAGATTATGGCTAATCTGCCACCTAACACATTTGCCTGCCTTCACTTCACATTAGGAATACAAGATAAGCACAAAGAAATTATGGCTCAACTCAATTTAAAAATGAATTACTGTTACTTCCTCTCCATTTTCCTCATGAAGACAGCATTAAATTTGGTTGTGATCTTTAACTGTCCCAAAAACCTTTTGTAAGCAACATTTTGCATTATGCACCTTAATAGTGAGTTTTGCCAAGCTACTTAATCATGGTAGGCCTCATAGTGAACCCTCACCCAACATCCATAAACATGCACTTTTTTAAGAAAGCGTTGCTGGATGATGGTCAAAAGCCTGTCTTGATCTTTCCCTTCAATAATTTATAAGCGTCAAGACCAAACATAGTATGCCAGTTGCTGAGGTCAAAAAATCAAAAACTCAAAACAGAAGAAGAATTCAGGATGGAGCTTTTGGTTTTCCTTATCCTATAAATAAATTTTTCATTTGCTGAATTCCTGAACTATGAATCTGATGAAGCCCTGAGAAAAAGTGATCTCCTGTGCTGAACTTTGATTGGTATAAACACTCAAGCAATTGTTAATACCTGTCTCCTCATTTGTGCCTTCTTCTGCTTTAGCTGCATTGGTAGTTGCTGCAGCGGCTTGTGTGACTGTGCCTGGTCCATTCTGAACTGTTGCAGGTGTTGCACTTCTTGCTGGGGGATCCTTGTGGTGGAATTCGTTTTCAGGAACCATGTATGGTTTCCTACTTTTCAACTGGCCAGAGTAGCTGCAAGTCGCACAGAATGTTAAACAAGCAGAGAAAAAAAATCTTGGAAGACAACTATCAATGGACAAAGAAACTAGCAACTATTCAATTTTGTTTTCTCTAAAATAAAAACATAATTTGAGACTTGATAAATTTTATCCACAATGTGGAGTCTCTCACAGCACTTCAAGGAATTATATCTGATACCCAAACATAGCTCTTTTTGAATGTGAATGGAACAGCTTTCAACTTTTCCAGAATTCCCAGAGGCTCTGTGATGCAGCTGCCCCACTGAAGTTTGTGCTCACATTCACAACATATATTGCTGAGAGTTTGGCTCCTCTGACCGATTCAACTCATGTTGCCCATCTCATCCAAATTCTCAAAAGTAGCTGAGTTTGACCAAGTCACAAACAGGATTCTTTTCTGGTAAGATTTTACAATCATATATGCTAAAAGTTATATAAAATTCATGTTATTAATGAAAGGACCTAAATGTTCTGTGTTGTTTAAAATTCCAAAATGTATAATTTGCAGCATTTGTTCTCAACTTCTTGTACTTGAAATTACATCCTCAGGACTTAGCTCATCATACAACTGAATTAAGACCAGGTGCTAACTCAAAATTCTCCAAGATGGAATAGCTCAGGTCAGTTCACTGTGCACAAAAGAAAAATGACCAATTAGGCTTCTGGAAAACAAACTACAGTGATCTTGCATTAACTACCCAAAGTTAAATACAGCTAAGAATTAAAACCAAGAAATGTAGGATTGCTCAAGGAGAACTAACACAAAAATCAAAACTATATAAGCCATTTGATTAGGGATCAATTAATCAAAAAAGACATTTGAAGCATACTGAAAATGCTTATGGTCACAACCTTTTGGCAAGATGCCATTACATAGACCCATTTTCTGTCACTCACTGATGTAGTACACATTCAAAATATATTACCCCTTTGTGTGGAATAACAGGGCCACCTAGTGATAGACATACCGTACATAGAATTTTTTCCCAAAGAATTTTCTCCCATTTCCTTTCCTGAAGCTACTAATATACTAGGATACAGATCTAACAATTGCAGCAGAATTCCAGTAACTCACTCAAGTGATCACCTTTTGCATTTGAGTTTAGGTGATACCAGACTATATAATCATGAATTCCATTACACTTAGTGCACCAAGCCAGACTGAATTTTCTCCTTGCACCTCAACTGCAGCAGAGCTGAGATTTGCTATTTCAACATTAACCTGCAAAAAAACAAAAGGGCCCAACTGGTTTGCATGCCCGAGTGCCAAGCAATTCTATTATCCATAACACCAAAGAGCATTCTAGACATGTCACTAACAGAAATTTTGGAAGCTGCTCATTCAGCACTGCACCAATTCAAACATCAACAACCTTCGCTGTTACGGTGCTTACATTCAGGTAAGTCGGCACATTTCCCGAGACTACAACAGTGCCTACACTTAAAAATTTTCTTTATTGGCTGTGAAGTGCTTTGGGACATCTGAAGTTATAAAAGACACTATATAAATGTAATCTTTTACTACTGAGTTCTCAGTTTTCTCTGCATCAAAGTTACTGCTTGCCATTGCAGTTATGCTTAGTCTAAACCTCAAAAATCTTGCCTCAATCTAAAATTTCATAAAAAATATAAAACATAGCTCTCACAAGAATTGAAAACAAATGCATTAAAATGCAGCTGTAGCCTCTTGGTAATCAAGTCAGTAATTACTTTTTAACCACCAAAACTAAAGGCCAAGGTGCATCATACATGATACAATGAAAGTTGAAAAGATTAAAAGACGAAATAAAAAAGAGCAATGACAGACTTTTGCAGTTCTTTTGAATTTGGATTGCAGGAGAACAGCTCCATGCACATGGATCCCCATCTTCACATTGATGTCAAGAAGATACAATAATTCTCATAAGGTTATTGGAATTTATTGTAAAATAGTAGTGTGTGTGTGTGTGTGTGTGTGTGTGTGTGTGTGTGTGAGAGAGGGAAAGTGAGTGTGAGAGTGAGAGTGAGTGAGAGGCTTAATTGCATTAAAGGCAGCTGGTCTGAAGGCTTTGATGTAAACATGGGGGAAGATTAGAAACACAGGGCTCAAGGGAACATTTGCATTTTTAAATGAACCAGACTGGATTGATTTCAAAAGAGGGATTGAAATGTGTCACCTGGCCAGGCGAAGTTTAGAAAGTGTGTGTTTATTTTTCCCAAAGATTACTGGTAAAATTTAGTGCTATGAGAGATTTTTATTATTGGAAAGATAAAGTCCAAAGACATAGTGAAACAATGGGAATTTGCATTCAAAGGGGAAAACATGTATAAAAGAGTGAAGGTTGTGTGTAAGGGAAAGCATTTTTAAGATCTAACAAGTGTGAAAAGCCTTCAGCATCTATGCCACAAGCTGCTGTCTTCACAGAACTGAAGTGAAGAAAACTCACTTTGAATTCGACTGAGTCAGGATATTGTGTGTCAACTTGCCTGGGTCTTTTAAAATCCATGTGCCTTACTGTTACCTTAACAAGAGTCAGGTTAAGTAGGGGATTTAGAAATTATTATAGTCATAATTTGTAGACATATATATGTGCTTAAAAATGTTTTTCTTGTTAATAAAGATTTAATCTAGTTTTGTCAAAACCTATAAGACTTGGTGAAAACAGAATTACCTGGAAAAACTCAGCAGGTCTGGCAGCATCGGCGGAGAAGAAAAGAGTTGACGTTTCGAGTCCTCATGACCCTTCAACAGAACTTGAGTTCGAGTCCAAGAAAGAGTTGAAATATAAGCTGGTTTAAGGTGTGTGGGAGGGGGGCAGAGAGAGAGAGAGAGAAGTGGAGGGGGGGGGGGGGGGGGGGGGTTGTGGTTGTAGGGACAAACAAGCAGTGATAGAAGCAGAACATCAAAAGATGTCAACAACAACAATTTTGTTCTATTGTTGTTGACATCTTTTGATGATCTGCTTCTATCACTGCTTGTTTGTCCCTACAACCACAACCCCCCCAACCCTCCACTTCTCTCTCTATCTCTCTCCCTCTCCGCGCCCCCCACACACACCTTAAACCAGCTTATATTTCAACTCTTTCTTGGACTCGAACTCAAGTTCTGTCGAAGGGTCATGAGGACTCGAAACGTCAACTCTTTTCTTCTCCGCCGATGCTTCCAGACCTGCTGAGTTTTTCCAGGTAATTCTGTTTTTGTTTTGGATTTCCAGCATCCGCAGTTTTTTTGTTTTTATATAAGACTTGGTGGTCTTATTTCTACTAAATTCAAGGCACGCATCTTGAAATTTATGCCAATTGCAAAACAAGTTGTGGCAGTTGTTTCAGGTTTCTCTTTGGGATTTGAACAACCCAGCATTTACAATCGGTTGTACCATAACATATTTGAGGGCTCTTTGTGGGATATATTTGAAATTCCTTGATTGGTTTGAAGTCAGTGAATCTTAATGTTATGAGTACAAGAAGCACTTTGAATTCAGTTGGTGTGAGGTTTTTTTTTGAAGTGGTGAGACTGCAATATAGCTTTGGCAATTGCTCAGACTTGTCTGGGGGTTGAAGTTGTAGCTTTGGCTGTTTACAAAAGGTAACTAAAGATAAGTTAATGGAATTGGCAGATAAATTACATTTTGGGTTACCTACAGGCACAAAGAAAGCAGATATAATTGAAGGTATAGCACAGCATTTAAAGTTGGAAGTGATACCTGACACTAGTGAGTCACAGCTGAAGGTAGTGAGACTTCAGTTAGAAATGAAGAGACTTGAATTTGAACTTGAGCAAGCAAAGGAACTGAAAAAACTCGAATTGGAGGCAAACGAAAAGGAAAAAGAATTGGAAATGAAAAAACTGGACTAGAAGCAGCAGAAAAAAGGAAAAAAGAGATTATTTCAAAAAGAAATGGAAATGCGAAAACTTGATCTCCAGAGGGAAAAGTTAGCAATGGAAGAGAGAATTAGGGAAAGAGACCGAGAATTTTGGCTTAAAAAGCAGCATTTTAAAAAGACATCAAATGTCGAACAAAGTTCTGATGAGGAAAAAACCTTTAACCCAAAACCCAGTGGGGAGATGTTTAAATTTGTAAAAGCTCTTCCAAAGTTTGAGCACACAGGCAGAAATTTCGGAATATGAGAAAACAGCCTGGGCAAACTTATATTCGGTTTGAAAGAGTAAAACAAAGTAATTGTGACCAGTGAATATGGGCATTAAAGATAGAGACAACATATGCAGCTCTTAGAGAGTAATTCTTTTTGAAGAATTTAAAGATTTAAAGCCTTCAGTAGTGAGAACTAAAGTGGAGGAACAGAGTATTCAAACAGTAAGACAAGCAGCAGAGATAGCTGATGATTATAAGTTAGTTCATGGAGCTAAACCTTTCTTTCGTCACCCTTTTAAATCAGAAAAGGATAGATGAAAGGGAGGTAGGTAGTCGGGAAAGAGGAATAGGAAACAGGTGAGGTGATTGTTGAAGTGGGAAAATTACCCATTGCAAGGGTTCAATTTATTCTGGGTAATGATATAACCTGGACCACAAATGTGGGTGATACCTATGTCAGTTGAGCAGACAGAAGTGTTGCAGGGAGAGCATCCTGGATTGTTTCCAGGTTGTGTGATAACAAGATCACAGGCTCATAGGTTGAAACAAGAGCAACAGACAGGTAGAAGGTGTGGAAATTCAATTAGCTGACAGAGTGTTTGATAAGATTGTTCAGGAAGAAAGACTACAAGACAATTCAGCTCAGTGTTTAACTCAAGGAGGTTAGTGGAATTAACAGAAAAAAGGTTTGCAAATAAAACATTTATATTAGACAGCTTACTCAGAAACAGAGGCAAAATGTATTCCAGGATGTTACAACCTTAAAGGTTATGTTTTAATGAGAAAATGGAGGCCTGATTATGCTTCAGCAAATGAAAGCTGGAAGGGGGTGCATCAGATTGTGCTACCACTTGGATACAGAAATGAGATTCTGAGGATAACTCATGAAATTCCAATAGGGGGTCATTTAAGAATTAGAAATAGATGAAGAAACAAAAACATTTTTATTGGCCTGGCTTGCAGAGGGATGCAATCAAATTCTGTAGAACATGTCACACATGTCAGGTGATAGGGAAACCACAAGCCGGGACCTTTGATTCCAGTTCCAACATTTGAAGGAACCTTTCACTAGGGTCATGATTAATTGTGTAGGACCCCTCCCTAAGATGAAAAGTGGAAATCAGTACTTACTGACAATAATGGATGTGTCTACCAGATTTCCTGAAGCAACATCTTTGAGAAACATTACAACAAAGAAAACTGTGGAAGAGTTAACTAATTTTTTTTACAAAATATAGTTTACCTAAGGAAAGACAATCAGATGAGGGTTCAAATTTCATGTCACAGCTGTTTAAGGAAATAATGAACAGTTTGGGGATAAAACAATTTAAGTCAACAGCTTGTCATCCTGAATAACAAGGGGCTTTGGGAAGAAGGCATAAAACCATGACCGCATACAGTCAGAATTATCCACAGGTTTCGGACAGGGAAATTCCATTCTCGTTGTTTGCTATTAGGGACCTCCTAATGCATCGACTGGTTTTAGTCCTATTGAACTAGTCTATGGTCATGAGCTGAGAGGGCCATGAAATTGATTCATGAGAAATTAGTGGGCCAAAATTCAGAAACTACTCTCCTGGATTATGTACCAAACTTCAGAGGGAGATTGGGCGGAGCATGTCAGTTGGCTAGGGAACATTTAATGATAACACAACGAGTGACGAAAATGAAAGCAAACAGGAAAGCTACAGCTTGTAGTTTTGGGGCTGGAGACCAAAGTATTAGTTCTGTTACCAGTACTGGATGACTCATTAAAGGCAAGGTTTAATGGCCCTTACAGAATTGAGAAGAAGCTGAGTGAAGTGAATTATTTAATAAATACTCCAGATAGAAGAAAGCAGAGGGTGTGTCATGTAAATATGCTTAAAAAGTACAGGGAAGAGGACCAAAAAGAGGTGTTAGTGGTGGTAGACAATGAGAAAGAAGTAGAAATACAGGATTCTGAAATTGATTTTCCTCTAATCAAATTGAATGAGGGGTACTTACAAATTTAAATGTAATATTGAGTTACCTTCCAGACAAGTGTCAAAGTGATTTGGAAAAGCTTTTGCGGTCACACAAAGATATTTGTGGAAAAAACCTGAGGGGACAAATTTAGCTATACATGATGTGTCTGTAGAAGTTTCATTTTTGTTAAGGCAACATCTTTGTAGATTAAATCTGGCAGTTATCACAATTACAAAAAGAAATCAAATTCATGCTTCAAAATATCATTGAGTCTAGTTGCAATAACTGGCGTTCGCCTATTGTGCTGCTACCAAAACCAGATGGAACATGAAGACTGTGTGGACTAACAAAAAATGAATGCAATGACAAAAGCAGATTCATATCCCATGCCATGGTTAGAAGATTGTATTGAGAAAGTGGGACAATCAAAATTTTATCACAAAGGATATTGGCAAATACTGTTATCGGAGACAGCAAAGGAGATATCGGCTTTTGTAATGTCAGGTGGACTATATCGGTTTAAAGTCATGCTGTTTGATATGAAAAATGCACCTGCAACATTTCAAAGACTGACAAACAAATTAATTGCAGGTCTGAGCAATTGTGCTGTTTACACTGACGACTTGATAGTTTTCAGTCAGATGTGGGAGGAGCATTTACAACATCTGGAAGAATTGTTTACTCGATTACAAGAAGATAATTTGGTGGTGAACTTGCCGAAAAGTGAATTTGCAAAAGCGCAAGTTACGTATCTCGGCCATATCATTGGACATGATAAGGTGGCTCCAAGAGATGTGAAAGTCAAGGCTATCGTGGATTTCACCATGCCTACAACAAAACGAGAAATTTTGAAATTTTTGGGCATGATTGGGTTTTATCAGAAATTCGTACCACATTTTAGCAGTGTGGCTGCTCCACTGACTGAACTATTAAAAAAGAAAAAGTAGTTTCAGTGGACACAGGAGTGTCAGAGGGCATTTGGCAATTTGAGAACTGTATTAACTACGACACCAGTTTTGGCAGTATCCAATCATGCCAAGCAACTTAATTGGCCCTTGATGCAAGTGATATAGGCATTGGGGCTGACAGTAACAAGAAAATGACACTGGAATTGAAAAACCGAAAGGGTATTTTTCACAGAAGTTGAATGCACAACAGAGAAGATATTCATCATCAAAAGGGAAACTCTGGGTTTGGTGTTAGCATTGCAGAATTTTGATTTATGTTGTAAACAATTCATCAGAAACAACTATTCATACAGACCACAATCCTTTAAAGTTTCCGGAAAATTTTCAAGACATAAGTGCAAGGCTATTCAGATGGACTTTATTTAATGTATTTAACCATTTAATCTACAAATAATACATGTAGTGGGATGTGAAAATCTGATTGCAAATGCATTATCAAGAATTTGAAGCTTAAAAAGGGACAATTGGACATTTAAAACCTGGACATTGAACTGAAGACTTCTGTTGATACAAAGGATTTATGTTAATGCATGCATCTGGTAATGTAATAATGTTATGTAAATAGATAAGTATAGGAGATTATATAAGATGGCTTAATAAAAATGGAGCTATCTTTTTAAGTTATGATGGTTCACCTTTTTAATAAGGAGGGGAATGTCAGAAAGATATAATTCTCATAAGGTTATTGGAATTTATTGTAAAACAGTGGTGTGTATGTGTGTGAGAGTGAGAATGAGAGTGAGACTGAGAGCGTGAGGTGAGGGAGAGAGAGGGAGACTTAATTGGATTAAAGGAAGCTGGTCTGAAGGCTTTGATGTAAACATGGGAAAAGTTTAGAAACATTGGGCTCAAGGGAACATTTGCATTTTTAAATAAACCAGACTGGACTGATTTCAAAAGAGGGAGTGTCATCTAGGTGAAGTTCAGAAAGAGTGTATTTATTTTTCCCAAAGATTACTGGTAAAATTTAGTGCTATGAGAGATTTTTATTATTGGAAAGATAAAGTCCAAAGACATAGTGAAACAATGGGAATTTGCATTCAAAGGGGAAAACATGTATAAAAAAGTGAAGGTTGTGTGTAAGGGAACGCATTTTTAAGATCTAACAAGTGTGAAAAGCCTTCAGCATCTATGCCTCAAGCTGCTGTCTTCACAGAACTGAAGTGAAGAAAACTCACTTTGAATTCAACTGAGTCAGGGTATTGTGTGTCACCTTGCCTGGGTCTTTTAAAACCCATGAGTCTTACTGTTACCTTAACAAAAGTGTAACTGGGAGTCAGATTAAGAAGGGGATTTAGTAATTAGTATAGTAGCAATTTGTAAGCATATGTATGTGCTTAAAAATCATTTTTCTTGTTAATGAATGTTTCATCTAGTATTGGAAAAACCTATGAAACTTGGTGGTCATATTACTACTGAATTCAAGGCATGCATCTCGAAATTTAAACAAATTGCAAAACAAGTTGTGGCATTTGTTTCAAATTTCCCTTTGGGATTTGAACAATTCAGCATTTACCATCAGCTGTGCCATAACATTGATAATCCAGATCTCTTCTCCCAGCAGGAGAATTATTAAAGTATGAAAAATGGGCTGCGTATTCAATCCCTGGTAAAGGTCAAATTAACAGATTTCAAATGTTATTTTTAAATGGAGTTTTTTGTACCTAGAATACAAAGGGGAAATTTACAAAAATGCACCACCCCCACCCCGTCAAACGCAATCCCTGGAGTAATTTCAGTTGACTCCCCAATTTTAAGCAGCCATTCCATATTTAAACATCTTATTTCAAATCCATATAGATTGTTTAATTGTGCTGTATAGTCTCAGTCAGTAATTCAATAACCATTAATCTGAGTACTTCATGGAAATTATTCCAAATAGCTTTTCAAAATAAGTAAAGTTGCTTTTACCTACTTCATATTGCCTTGTTGAGAAAAAGTTGAAAAAATTCATGCTGCATGTGCAATAGGTGTTTGCAATTTTTTCTTAAATCAAAAACTGTGAAGCCGAGGGTCTTCATTTCAAATTACAGCTTTAAAAAACTCAATAAAGATAATGGCCCCAAAATTGCTGTGACAGGCCAACAAGCAGCACCTGGTGTTAGTTAGACTCGCCCATGCCAGTTTGATGTTTAGGTATTTTGTGATGCAAGTTGCTGGAAGATGCATTTTGCCCTCCACAGGGCATCCGGGATTAGAGAGTGAACAGGGAAAACAACTGGGTATTGTTTTCACCAATAAGACTGTACTGTTAATTTCAGAATCTTTCAAAGATGGAGGAGGTGTAAATTAGGCTGCATAAATGCAAAGTTAAATCACGTACAGAAGAAGGAATAAACAGAGAGAAAGATAGTTTGGATAAAGAGAGAGAGATAAACAAAAATATAATTTGAAAATTTTGCATGAAAAAATCGGCATCAATTAAAACTTAAAAAGAATGAAACTCCACATTTCTAATAGTTAGTTCTCAGTGACAAAATTCATTAGCACTGTTAGATTTAAAATGACAAAACTTTCAACAACAAATTTACTTTGTATCTGCAGTGTAAGTAAAGGAACTTCGTGCCATTTAATACACTTGAATGAAGACCCAGATAGTAAGAGGCCATTTTCACAATATAACGGAGGAATGGCACAATTCTGACAGCAACTTGTTGATTTCTGGATTTAACTGCACATTTTACCTAACCTAAAGTTGCTGCAACAGTTGCACATAAACAACAGCGAGGGCCATTATTCCAGCATAAATCTAGTCACTAAAACATGAAACAGATATTCCATTCAACTACTTTGTATTAAATCACACTCATTCGATTTCACTTTGTTACCCCATAGCCAGAGCATAGAGATCAGGTCTTTTCTCCTTTTCTTCTTGGCAAATTTTATGCACTCTTCGCTCCAATGCTTGACCTAGATTCAGCACTTTAGGATACCAAGGGAGGACTTTAGTCAACACGATCAATATGTTCCGGATATGTACATACTCGCCAGTTTCAAGGCAGTGCACAGATGCCTGAAAGAAAATGCAATAATTAGGCCACAAACTTCTACAATCGGCCTAGATTATATGCAGTATTTTAATATATTTACATATACAGTCAGGGTCAACTTTTGTTCAGTAATCTGCATGGCCATATGCAATACACAACCTTCCCGCCACCCCAATCCAGCTAATAGAAAAGGTCAGTTAAAGGTCATAACGATCTCTAAAACTTTAATTAAATAGGGTTAATAGCCAATGAGTAAGGCACATGAAGATGGTCTTAACCCCCCTAGGAATCTTGCAATTGATTACCAATTCCATTACTGGTTTACCAGTGTGATAGGTAGTCAGGTGAAAGGCTGTGAACCTCCCAGTCTAAATTCCCAGTTAGATTGAATTTGCTTATTTCAGCTAAGGTAATAAAAGTATTACAAACATGCATACCACTCCAAGACTAAGAAACAGAAAATGTAGAGTTCCAGCTCGAGATCTCAAACCACACTCTGGATATACATTCATGAGTAGATATCTGATGAGTCAACTATGACAGTGAAGCATCAGTCAGCTGAGAAACATATGCACAGACGAGAAATCAAATGGGAGTCTCTCTGTTCTGTATATCTCAGTTATATAATGCCCTACGTTATATTTAAAAAAAAGATGAGACACACTGAACCTCAATTTCTTCAAAACCGATCTAATTAAACAGAATTGAACAAATGTCTTGTTCTTTGTAGTAATAATGAATCAGGCAAGAAAAGCTATGGATTAGTTGAATTTATGAAGATCTAAATGTTAATTCACACTCATCATTTCAAACATTAAAATTTCCCAGTATAATTCTGTAATAAAACATTCTTCAATCACACACATTAATATTTACATACATAAAGAATGGCCTAGACCTTGGAAGAAAGCAATCCACAACATCAAATCTAATATATATTTTGCCAGAAATCTTGCCACTAATACCACAAGAAAGAAATATGCAATGATAAGCATTTAGAATGCATTATTTAATAAGCTGCACTCGTAAAAACAAGTTTAAAAGCTCAAATTAGTATGTGTGCAATCTACCTGTGGTGTGCGACATCTGATACTGACTCTCAAGTCATAGTGGTGTTGAAATGCATAAGCCCAACCAAGAAACCAAGACATATAATTAATCGTTATATAGCAATTAAGTGAACTGGAGATGTTGAAAGAGGAAATAAAAACCCATTCAGGTACAAATCACTGTGGCAAAGTCCCATTTTAAAAAATGACTAATTCCTAAAATTTGGATGAGGGAAGTTCACCAGTTCTCTTGATCACATATTTTCAAAAACCAACCATACTATCTTCCCAGGATAACATCCATTTGCTTATTAAGTGAGTTGACAATCCTGATCAGAACCAATTTTACCAGGAATTTATTCAGGCTGTTGAATAACCCCAATGAAAGGACTAGCATCCCAACATCTGAATTGAATTTGACCTCAACAGTCCTCGCATCCTGCAGACTGCATCCAAAATTACTAAAGGTTGATCCCAACTATTCCATTAACATTCCCAGACTTTGTGGTCAGTGAAATGTGAGCCTCGCCACTAAACTAAAAAATTGCCCACAAAGATTGAGGAGCTCTGTAGCTAGACTTCATCTTTCCTGACATTAATTTTGTTCTCCTGCCATCTATAGGGGATCTCTGGCATCCGGCAATGGTGATGCCATTGAGCAGGCTAAACAGTCAATCACACTGAAAAATCCTCAGGTAGCTAATCAAGAAATAACATGCAGGCTTTATCACTCGCTTTATAATTTTACAGAAAGTAAACTCCAGATTGGGGTGTACCTATGGGATCACGATAGAAGTTGAACTATCAAACTATTTCTATGGAAAATCTATGGAAGTTTATTAAAGTCTGATATTCTACAAACATAACATTTATTTTTCAGGGCCAAAGAATTATGACGCCAGTAAAAACAGTTACACCTCATTCAACAAGACCTAGCTTTTCCAAGAGTTTTTACAGTGAGAATAACAACATAAAAAGTGGAAACGCATGTCAATTTAGCGATTTTTAATTGAATTCCATCTGCCAGGACTTCCAAGGTGGAGAACAGAAATACTGACAGCAACTTCTGGATTTCAGTGTTTAACTACACATGTACAGATGGCAGAAAAGTTGCTGTCAGTTTCAAAAGGTAATGACAATGAACGCTGCAAGTTTCACCATGATTACAACCGTAAAATCTGGGTCATTAACTTGAATTCAAGATAACTTATTTAAAAAAAATACCTACAAGGCCTCCTCCTGCACCTAATTTGTATGCTCGCATGTAGAAATGCAACTGACTCCCCAGAACTGTCTTCAGATAAAAATATTAAAAGATTTTCAATAAGTTAAATGAATTAATATCCCTACTTTAGATTTGCACATTAAATTGACAGGAAGGAAAACAACAAATTTTATGGTATACCAATGCATTCCTTGGAAAGAAAACCATAGAATATCAGAATAGCGTTCCCTATTTCAGTCTATACTCCAACCTTTCACTACCCCCTCCCAGACTACACCCAGGCCAGGCTAAGAAAGCACTGGCACAGATTTTTATTAGTTCTAACGGAACATTGAAAAAGAGGCAACAAAACTTACCTTGGTCAATTTATAATGCCATTTATGTACAACGTGTCTGAAATTTTCATAGTCTAACTGGTCAGCCTTGTTCCCGCCATCAAATCCACTTGCTCGTAAAATTGTGAGAAACCCTGGGTAATTGCCACATTCCTAAGCCAAAAACAGAAAGAGCTTAAAAGAACTGAAAGAGCTTAAAAGATCAGAAAAAAGACAGCTGATCATACTGAAAACTCCTCATTCATTAAGCCTTAAAATAATTTGACAGAAGTGTTACAAGAAATAAACTGTGTCCAAAACAAAATTAAAAGGTTACCTTATCATATATAGTTCTGTCACTGTGCCATCTGGTCACCGTCTCCAACATGCTGCAGAGAAACCTGCCATAGCGACTGGCTTCATTTTCTGTGCAGCTTGCGACAGTGTAAATAATGTCAGAAAAAACCTAAACACACGAAATTGTACATTAAAATTAGCAATGCATCAAAAATACACTTATTAAAAAAATATAAAAATATTTTTTACCCGATCATAACACAGAAGTGTAGAAAAGTTAGGTGTCTTCAGCTGATGAACTAATTCCACAAATTTAGCACAGTAAACTGCATCTATGGCTGAGAAAATGCATCTTGGGAAGATGCATAGTTGGAGGAATTTTGTGATGGTCTCATTTTTGGTAGATTCTGAGGGAAAACAAAACACAAATATAATTAAATAGGTCTCCTATGAACAAAAACAATGACACTTATGCAATCAAAGATTCCCACCAACATGAGAAAAATATAATTTTTTACCAATGTTTTTAATGTCTTATTCTTTAACGGAGTCTCTGAATAGCCCAATATGCAACAGCACCCACAAGTCAAGTGAATTTCAAGTCCATATTAAGATTTCAGCTGTGGCCTGAACATCTCTAAACTAGAAAAGGTGTGGCAAAATCAGCTATCATTCCCACAGTGATTCTTGCTCAAGAGAGTGAGCATGAGAGCATGCGAGAGCAAGTATGGTACTGAGTTGGCATTGGGGCAATGCAGGGTCATTTTTGGGGGTGGGATGGGGGAACGTGAGGTGTGAGGGCCAGGTAGTCTAACAGCTTGTAAACCAACTGGAAGGAAGTCCCTGAGAACCAAGACAACCCTTCTAACCCCCCCGTAGCCACCTATGTTCTGCTTCCAGGGTCAGCAGGCCCAAATCTATCCAGCTCCTGCACCCTGGAATGAAATTGCACATATCAGTGCACTTTTCAATGAAGCAGGTCTGGCAAGTCAGGTAATTTCCCAACTTGAGCTATTCGCTTTGGTATTCAAAATCTGGCCCAAACTCTCCAGACTTACATGTGTGAAGAAGCAAAAGAGCAAAGAGACACATTCTAAAAGAAATGAATAAGAACTGGTTTATGGCTGGAAGAAAGCAGGAGAGAGATTTGGTGGTGAAAAATTCTTAAAATCTGAACAAAATACACAGCAGAGACACTAATTTCACTTTGGCAATGTTAATCATGTGTCAGCTACAACTTGTTTATATAATGCTTTTAATGCAATAAAGCATCCCAAGCACTTAACAGCAGCATTGTAAAACAAAACTTTACAATGAGCCAAATCAGGAGACATTGGGGCAGATGGCCAAAATCTTGATCAAAGAGATAAGTTTTAAGAGTTCCTGAAGGTGGAAATCAAGGTATACGGAGAGGCTGAGGGTGTGGAATTCCAAAGCTCAGGGCCTGTGGGCAGTTGAAGGCATGGCCACCAATGGTAGAGAAATTAATATCAGGGATGTTCATGAGGCCAGATTTAGAGGAACACAGATATTGGAGAGTTCTGGGGCTGGAGGAGATTACAGAGATAGGGAGGGACAAGACCATGGAAGAATTTGAAAACAAGGATGAGTGTTTCAAAATCAAACGCCTTAAAAGTAACAAAAGGCATCATAAATGACTGCGACAAAGGTAAACTATCCCTCTTCATCCTCAATCAGTCTGCAGACTTTTTCATGGTTGATCACACCATCCTCCTCCAACACCTCTCCGTCGTCATCCAGCTGACTGGGCCTACATTCATCTGGTTCCATTGTTGTCCATCTAATTGCAACCAGAGAATCACCTGGTTCCTCTCCACGCCTCTACCTCGTTTTCCTCCTTTAAGAGGCAAGAGCTAAAACTTACCTCTTTGACCATGCTTTTGGGCATCTGCTCTATTATCTCTTTATATTGCTCAGTGTCATAATTTGCTTTATAATGCACCTGTGAAGTGCACTGGGGTGCGTTTTTATATTAAAGGTGCTATAAATATAAGTTGTTGTTGATTAACAATAACCCCTTCTATTTCTCATCTGCATGCAGCCACATCATCTGAAAACACATCAGTTTTCCACATGTATGCTCTTGATACCTAGCTCTACCTCACCACCACCTCTCTCAACACCCCCCCACATTCCCTCGAAATTATCAGACTGCATGCCCAACATGCACTACTGGATAAGCAAAAATTTCCTCCAATTAAATACATGGAAGACCAAACTGCTCTCAAACTTCGATTTTATATCTGATCCCCAAGATGAGCATCCAACCAGCCATCCATACCATTACTAAGGCCATGTATTTCCACCTCTAACATTGCCCGACCCAGTCCATACCACTAAATGCAGCTTTGTAACCGAACGGTGGGAGGTGGGCTTGAGATCCACAATATTGGGACTGGGAGCTCGAAGTGAGAATCACGAGCATGATCCTGTGCCAAGTCTATTAAAAGGTATACAGCACTAGCTATTTATATGCACTATGCTAACTATTTTGGTACCTAATTTTGTTTTTATTTCTCCATTTCTCAAAAATGTTAAACTATTTAAACTCCTGTTGCTACTCACTTGCGAGTAGCCAGTTGTCCTTTTCCAGCTTTAATCTCTGTAAAACTCTGTGAGCATGCTCTAATTGCTTCTTTTCTTCTTCCTGGAGTTTATCTTGTAAAGCTGTGCACCGTTCTTTTTCCTTCTTTTTCTTATTTAGTGGCTGAAGAAAATCAAATTATAAAGCTGTTAATGCAGCCCTGCAACGGATAAAAGTTGAAACTGAACACTTAAAAATAGTTTTCACTTACTTAAATTCAACATCAGAGTTTCAGAATGTTTAACTATACACCAAAAATTTTTGCATTCACTTGAATACATGCAATATTAGGCTTCATGAATTTCTTTAATTGAAACTGTAATCCCAAGAAATTAAATTGTTTTAGTGACGCACTCGTCAAACCCTTAAGCAAGTCAGTAATCACAATAATCAATTGTAATTGGTGTTTTCAACATTTAATTAAGCACTTTAATAAAAATGTTACAACAAAAATTACTGACCCTTGACCATGAACTGCTTTTAAGGCAGTTAACAAAACATTGAAAACAAATGTAACCAATCCAACTGAAACCACTAGTTTAATTTCTGGATTCTTACCATTTCCTGATTGTCATCGATTGCTTTCATTTGGACCTTCAATTTGTTCACTTCTCGGTCATAACTTGTGCTGGGGACAGCGAGGTCATACATAGAGAGAGACCAAAATGTAGCATAGAACTGAGGGCTGATGTCGTCCCATACTTTGGGAGGGTGAAGTGAAACCACAGCATCGTGGACAGGTGCCATTACTAATTCACATGCATTGATATATTTGTGAACCTTTTGTTGCTGTTTGTTCCCCTTTTCAGCTTTCTTCAGTTCATCATATTTGGACTAGAAAGGAGCAAGCAAACATACTTATATTTTGTAAACACTTTGAGTACTCAGATATAATTTTGCTACAAAAAGAAACACCTTGGTCCACTACACTTGTACCCTACTAGAGCTATCTACTCGTATTCTCTGCTGCTTCCTCATACATTTAATAGCCCAGATCTTGAGGTCCCAGTCATGACCTGTGTACCTAGGATGCAGGAGGAGCTGTAATTAAAATTTATGCACAGCTACATTACCACCAAATAAGAAATTCCAAAGAAACACTTATGTGTAATTGAGCTGGACACAGACCTCGAGGAGTGTTTTCAGCTCATCATGTCAAAAGGAGGTGTGGCTTTACCAGCAGTATGCCTCGCTGGTGGGCCTCTGCACTGACATTGCCATTGGACCCTGTTGCAGGCAGGACAGCATGTTCCCACTGCAGCCTCCAACCAAGGGAGGGTCATTCTTCATCATGCAGCCAGCAGTGAACGTCTCCACGTCACTGCTGGCCACACAATCTGAGCCAACAAATTCACATTATAGAGACAATTACGGAGAGCAAACACAAGCTTGGTCCCCAGTATCAAAGGATTGAAATAGCAAGAAACTTAGGATCTTCAGCCCTTACACTGAGACAGAGGAAACAAAAACCTTTTGAATTATGTAATGTATTGCTATAAAGTTAATTCATTGCATAATTTAAAAGGAAGCAAATACATCAAAACAAAGGAGCACAGACTAAAATTTATGAAAGGATATCACTGGGCTGATGGTACAAGAACTTCTTCACACTAGCAATGATCAACACCAACTGATGATCTTCTCGATAGGGTAAAGGTAGCAAATTTCAAAAATTAATTCAAAATCATGAGACAGTGTAATCAAGGTATGGTATGGATCTTCATCTAGATGAATGAGCTCAGATGGCCCCAGTGGCTATTTGTCTGTAATTAATCCTGGCCTTTTGAAGTTTTATTTTCAACTCCCACTTAAATGTGGCTGATTCTTTAGTCAATAATTGCAGTTTTTAATAACCTTTTGTTTTATACAGTTTTTCTAAATTATTGCTCAAAAATTCTTTGCAATTTGCTTAATTTACTCAAAGTTCAAATACTTGTGAAAAATCAGTTTTCTGAATCTTTTATTTAGAATTGATTGTTTCCTTGGAGTTAATGTTCATTTGTACAAAGACAAAATTCAATTCCACCAAGTGAAATTGTTTCAAACAGCAAGGATCCTAAAATGTTTGAAGGCAAGCAAAGTGATGTATACTTAAATTATTTGTTCTCCCTTCACCCACCCAAGAAGTGCAAATGTTACCACACAAAATAGGCCAGGTTTTGAGGAACTGGGAGTGAGTTACTTGCCGCAGAACTCCCAGCCTCAAAACCTGTCTTCATCATCACAAGGAGGAATATTCTTCACTTCCCTTCATGAGTGCAGCTCCACACCATCCAGAACAAAACAGTCCGCTTAATTGACACCCCATCCACCACCTTAAACATTCACTCCCTCCACCACCAATGCACAGTGGCAGCAGTGTGTACCATCTACAAATTGTACTGCAGCAACTTGCCGAGACTCCTTCAACAGCACCTTCCAAATTCATGACCTTTACCGCCAAGAAGGTCAAGGGCAGCAGGCACATAGGAACATCACCACCTGTAAGCTTCTCTCCAAACCACACACTATATTGCCGTTCCTTCACTGCTGCTAGGTCAAAAACCTGGAACTGCCTTCCTGACAACACTTCACAAAAGCAACTCTCAGCCACCTTCTCAAGGGCAATTAGGGATGAGCAACAAATACTTGCCTTCCCAGTGATGCTCATATCCCATGAACAAATTTTTTAAAAACTCATCATTGGTAGCCAGAGAAACACTGGAACTGGCTTCTCTTTGCACACTGCGAATGGAACACCCCTCAGCCCCCTCCCCATAAGAATCTATCTTTGGTCCATCCTTGGCCCCCATCTTATTATTCCACACACATGTCTTTCCTCAGCAACATTATCCAGACAGAGGCCCAAACAATCCCCACTCACCACCACTCTCCTCCATCTGACTGAACTTGTTCTCACACTGAACAATTTCTCCTTAAACTCCTCTCACTTCCTCCAAATAAAAGGTGTGGCTATGGGTACCCGCATGGGCCCCAGTTATGCCTGTCTCTATGGGATATGTGGAACACTCCTTGTTCCAGTCCTTTTCAGGCCCGCTCCCACAACTCTTTCTCCGGTACGCTGATGACTGCTTCGGTGCCGCTTCATGCTCTCGTCTGGACCTGGAAACATTTATTAATTTTGCTTCCAATTTCCATCCCTCCATCATTTTCACATGGTCCACCACTGACGTTTCCCTTCCTTGACCTCTGTCTCAATTTCTGATCATAGACTGTCCACCAATATTCATTACAAGCCTACCGACTCCCACAGCTATCTCGATTACAGCTTCTCACACCCTGCTTCCTTTAAGGACTCCACCCCATTCTCTCAGTTCCTTCGCCTCCGTCGCATCTGTTCTTATGAAGCCACTTTCCAAAACAGTTCTTCTGACGTCTTCCTTCTTCATTAACCGTGGTTTTCCACCCACGGTGGTTGACAGAGCCCTCAGCCCTGTTCAGACCCATCTCCCACGCTCTGCCCTCACACCTTCCTTTCCCTCCCAGAACCATGATCGGGTCCCCCTTGTCCTCACTTATCACCCCAACAAACTCCGCATTTAAAGGATCATCCTCCGCAACTTCCGCCAACTCCAGCATGATGCCACCACCAAACACATCTTCCCATCACCCCCCGTCAGCATTCCGTAGGGACCGTTCCCTCCAGGACACCCTGGCCCACCCCTCCATCACCCTCTACACCTCAACCCCCTCCCAAGGTACCTTCCCATGCAACCGCAGAAGGTGCAACACCTGCCTCTTTACTTCCCCCCTCCTCACCATCCAAGGGCCCAAACACTCCTTTCATGACCCAGACCCAGACCTCCCTGTCGCTTGCCATTTCGATACACCACCTTACTTTCATGCCCACGTCTGTCATTGGCCTGCTGCAATGTTCCAGTGAAACTCAACGCAAACTAGAGGAACAGCACCTCATCTTCCGATTAGGCACTTTACAGCCTTCCGCACTTAACATCGAGTTCAACAATGTCAGAACATGAACTCTCTCCTCCATCCCCACCCCCTTTCCAATCCCCTTTTTTCTAATAATTTATATATATTTTTGAAATATATATTTTTCTGTTCCCACCTATTTCCATTATTATTTTTAAATTTATTTCTAACCATTGTTTTATCTCCACCTTTTAGCCCAATTTGATCCCTTCCCCCTACCCCAGCCAGGCCATCTGTCACTTGCTCGTCCTGTTTTCTACCCTTAATGTCACCATTAGCACATCCTTTAGCTAATTTCACCATCATCAACACCCCTTTGTCCTTTTGTCTATGATATCTTTGGCAATCTCTTCTTTGCCTCCACCTATCACTGGCCCTCGATCCAGCTCCACCTGTCCCACCCCCCTCAAACAACTTATATTTCACCTCATTTCTATTTTTCTTTAGTTCTGATGAACGGGGAGACATACGGACTCAAAACATTAACTCTGTCTTCCTCTCCACAGATGCTGCCAAACCTGCTGAGCTTTTCTAGCTATTTTTGTTTTTATTTCATCCAGACACAGTCAGGTTCCACAAGTACATGACCATGGCCAACCCTACCATGCGACTATCTCTCTCTCTCAACCACGCCACTACCTGTGCTGTCAAAACTGCTTCTCCAAAATCCAGTCTTGGATGAGCCAAATTTTCCAATTAATTATTGGAATACCAAACTCATTGTCATCTGCCCCACTACAAATTCAGTTCGCTAGCCACCAGTTCTCTCTCTACCTGGCCACATTCTCAAGCTGAATCAAGTCATTCATAAGCTCATGGTAGGTGACTTGGAGCTGTGCTTTTAACCTCATATGCTCTCCGTAACAAAGGCCACCAACTTCCATCACTGAAATACGACCCATCTTCACCCCTTCCTCAGCCACTTGTTGCTGAAATCCTCATTTATGCCTTGGTCATCTCCAGACTCAACTATCCCAATGATTCCCTAGCATTTCCAACTCTCACCAAGTGCTCATCATCACCGTTCTAGTTTCTGACATAAACTGGCTCCTACTCCACCAACACCTCAACTTTAAAATTTTCATCTTTGTTTGCAAATTCATCCACGGTTTCACCCTTCCTCAACTCTATAACTCCCTCCAGCCCTACTCTAATTGACCTCTTCTGTACCCCACAAAACTTATTTTACTCCACCATGCCTTTAGCCATCTAGTTTCTAAATTCCAAAATTTTCACCATCAAGCCTCTTTATCTAACCACTTCTCATGCCTCCTTTATGATACTGCTTAAAACCTACTCTTTGACCAAGACAAAAATCACGGCTGACACTCCAACGCAGACGAAGCTTACACAAGTTAGTCCTGATGTCCTGGCCAATATATATTGCTCAACCAACATCGCAAATGAAACATATTATTCCATCACTCTCACATTGCTGTGCACAAATTGGCTGCTGCATTTCTTAAATTACAATAGCAAATACGCTTCAAAAGTACTTCATCGCCTGGAAAGTGCTTCGAGACATCCAGTGTTCATGAAAAGTTTTTCTCTTTTTTAAGTACTTGATCACCTGTCTTAATATCTTTCTCTGGCTTGGTTTCCATTTTTGTAAATTACAATCCAGTGAAGCAACTTGGGATATTTTACTATGTGAAAGGTGCTATGTAAAAGCAAGTTGTTGTTCTTGAAACAGTTAGATCCTATTTATCCTTTAGCCTTTTAGAATTTTAAGCATCTCTATTACACCATTCTGTGATTAGCATTGTTCCAACAAAAAAAATACAGCGTTTCAAATCTTTTCTCTTATTTGTATTTCCTCATTCCAGGCAGCATCCTTTTGATTCTTCATTGCGCCATCTCTATGCCCTCAATATCTTTCTTTTGGTGTTGAACCCAATTCTGCACATAGTACTCCAACTACGGTCATAAAGCTTTATACAAATCACATTGTTATCTCTCAGCTTTTCTGTGGTATACCTTGTGACAAAGCCCAGGGATGCTGCCTTTGATGTCCTGTGAAAAAGCACACACAAGTCCCTCTGTTCTTCCACAGCAACAAGCCTACTTACATTCAGAATCTAATTACTATTATTTCTTTTCAATCAAAGTGAATCACCTCAGACTAAATGACACTGAAGTGCATTTGCCATTTAGCCCAATCCCCCATCTTTTGAATATTCCTCTGCAGCTTTCTTTGATCTTAAGAAATAACTACATTCCTATTTTGCCAAAATCAGCATATTTTGACACCACCTCCTCTAGGTCTAAATCCAAAAATGCCTACCAGAATGTTATTTTTTACCAAAGGCAGAATGTCAAACATCAATAAATGCAATTGATCTTTTCCAGTCACAGAGGTAAAAATTTGCTTTTTCTTGTGACACAAAAAACAGGACAACCCAGTTCTTTTCCTCATGCTATTTCCCCTTCCATCACCACTGTTCCAGACAGGCTCTGGCTGGAAAGTTGAAGAAAATCAGATCTTCATGGCTGCAGGGCTCTAGTAGTAGAGGACATTCTATGAGTGGTTTCAGCATTTGGGATGCCTCTCCAGCAGTCACAATCAACAGAATTTGTTTGCCTGTACCCCCAGTGGCCAATGCCTGTCCTGAGGTGATTGAGACACAGCAGAAGTAGGCCATATTCTGCTGGTTCCTGTTGGGAGGGATTCCTCTGGATCATTAGACAACTCATTTGCCTTCATGTAGATGCCTTGATCAATCCAGGATTACTGGCAATTTTCTTAAAACAGTGAGGCTCGAGAGCAGGGACCAGTTTCTGAAGGGAATGCGTTCTTCAAAAAAAGATACAAAGGAGGGAGCTTTTTTCCCTGGAAATTACATACTTTGCAATCAACTCTAAAGAAACTTACCAGCATGTGCATGAGATTCAAGTCACACGTGTAAGTTAAAATCAGTGCAAAACTGAGTCAATTGCACATATAACAAAGGATTACTTGGGGAAATAATGCAGCCTACCTACCGCAGATATAAATTCTCTATGTTAAACATAAATATTTAACTTTGTAGCAGACTGTAAGGCTATTAAACTTACTAAGCATACCAAATAATTAACACAGAAAAAACAAATAATACCCAAGACTAAAAACAGACAACTTTGCTAAGAGGGCTCTGGATTATAGCAGGATTGCATGCCTGAGAAACCTCACAAAGCCATCTCCAGATCAGTTTCCATCCACAAAGAGAAGGATACTAATATACCTGAAAATGATGAAGGAATCTCACCAAAATCAATGTCTTTTCAAGACAGTAGATATTACAAATTTGCTTCTCCAGGTCCAGAGATATTCACAGGGTAGGATTTTACGTCCTGCGGGCAGGCGCGCACCCAACCTGATTGGGCAGGAAATAGCGAGCAATGACATTGGGCGAGCATCCTGTTGTCATCATGCGCTCGTGCGATATTTTGGTCGGCATGCACGTGCGTGAGAGAGTTGGCAGCACAGTCACCGAAAATTAAGAGGACTATTAAGCCGTTAATCAGTTAATTGAAACCTATTTTTCACTGCCCGTCCAACCTTCTGGTTGGTGGTGGGGCGAATTGGTGAGGCAGCCTTTCGATTTTTTTTTACGCAATCTCATCCATGGGCAGGATGAGGTTTCCAACAGTAATATAAAAAAATAAAAAATTTAAGCATCATTTTTAATATGTCCCTCTTCATGTAACTAAGTCATATGTGTGGGCATGTTTCTCTCATTCTTAAAATCTTTATTTTTGTTTCTAGAATTCTTCAGCTCCCTGAGGCAGCTCTGCACCTTCAGGGAGCTTTCAGAGCATGCTCCCCCACGCATGTGCAGGCTCAAGCGCTTGCACTCCTCCTGCCCCCACCCTGGCAGCGCTGAGTTTCTCAGTGCACCTTTCACGTTGGCTGGCGGTTAATTGGCCAGCCAGCATGAAATTGCAGGCAGTGGACCGTTTCCCAACCTCTCCTGGGCCCGCCCACCCAATGATCAGAAAATCCTGCCCACAGTGTGTAGCCACAATTTAGACACAAAATCCATTACAGGCTGAAATGGACCTCTCTCCCCATCCCAGAAACCTTCTCTCCCCACTAGTGCAAGGATGCTGAAGTCACAGATGCACAACCTCTTCTCGCAAGAACAATGACGATTCTTCTGAGTACTTGAGAAGGATGTACAATCCTAAGTAATAGGAATGAGTAAGTAGTTAATAAAAACGTAAAGAGGTTCTTGTTTTTTTTTGAGACACAACTGATCAGTCATCTCGAGGGTCAGGAGGAAACTCCTTGGAAATTCAGGCCACCCTACTGCAAAATTTAAAAGACGCGGTTATAGCAAGTTTAGGAGTACTAAGCTGGCACAGTATTTTTTTTTAAAAGGGAGACAGCAGCAGCTAAGTACGAAATAGAACTAGATGCAGATGACTGCAATGTTCTAAACAATAGGAAAACTTTAAATAAAGTATTGAAGGAAAAGTAAATCTTTTCCATTTATTTGAAGGCAAAAACAAGGTGTGATGACAAGAAGCTAGTGGTTAAAATTGGAATTTATCACTAACTGGCACCCAAAAAATATTTTTACAAGTTATAAACAGAGTAGTTACTCAGAGGAGGGGCAATTTTCTATCTGAAACCTTTAAAGCATGAAAACTGAGTTGATGGTGAAGACCTATACTTGACTGGGAGGGGATGTGGAAGAGATCTGACCCAGGTAGTTAAGATAATTAAAGACATGGAGGTCAAGCAAGCTGCTTGCATGTTTGAGATGGGGTGAGGTCAAACTTGGAGCCATCCATACAAATTCAAAGGAAGCAGGGAGTGAGTTTGGATACATAAGTTTTATTTTTTTCCAGAAGGTAATCAACACTTGAAGCAGATTTCTGGAGCAAAGTACTGAAGACTGTTTGCTTCTACTCCTTTAAGGGGAGACAGTGGCATTGTGATATTGTAACTAGACTCGTAATCCAGAGATCTGGGGTAATGCTCTGGGGACCTGGGTTCAAATTCTACCACAGCAGATGGTGGAATTTACATTCAATAAAAAGTCTGGAAATAAAAGTCTAATGATGACTATGAAGTCATTGTCGATTGCCATTAAAAAAAAAAAATCTGGTTCACTAATGTCCCTTAGAGAAGGAAATCTGCTGTCCTTACCTGGTCTGGCTTACATGTAGTTTTGGATCCACAGTCATGTGATTGACTTTTAAAATGCCCTCTCTCAAATGGCCTAGCAAGCCACTCAATTTCTCAAGGGCAATTAGGGATGGGCAATAAATGCTGGCCTAACCAGTGACACCCACATCCCGTGAATTAATGAAAATACTCTAAAATGAGGTAATCACATTTTATGGAAAGTGGGAGTGAATTATTTTGGAAAATAATGACACTAATGATATCAAGGGGTACGGAGATAGTGCAGGAAAGTGACATTGAGGTAAATGCCATGATCTAATTGAATGGCAGAGCAGGCTTAACGTCCTGAATGGCCAACTCCTGTTCCTATGTTCCTAAAATAAAATGTATCTGGGATCTCTTGGGGTTTGAATGATAGTTAATGAGTTTGCAGAGGATTCCCAAATTGGAGTCGAATCTCTGTTTTTCCATCTCCCAGGAATCGAAGTCTTGAACAGAGTTGAAGTCAACCAGTGTGTAGTGTGTGAACCCAGTGGCCCTTTATCATTACAGATACAGAAATAAACACCGACTGTGAAATGTTAACAGCAGTGGTGCCTTTCCTGACATTTGACAACATCCATTACTATTTCTGCTTCAGGATCACTGCTTAGAACCAAAACAAAATACTGTATCTACCCAAGGTGGCAGAATTCCCAAGACCAACTAAAAAATTAACTGAGTTCAAGCGCTAAAACCATTAAATAAGTAAAAAGCTCAGAGATAATTTGGAAGACAAGTGAGAATGTGTATGCTTCATCCAGTGACATCAAGCTCAACTAAATAAAATCAATTTAAAATAGCAAGTATTAAAGAAAAGGCAAACTATTGATCTAGGCCTCTACTTAATTCTTAGCATTTTTTCCCCACATTTCAATAAGATGAACTGTGTACCTTGCAGTAAAAAGTGACAGATTGCAAGCATAATTCCTTTAGCAGCAAGAATTAAGAAAACGCAATTGGTACTGAAAAAAATTCAGGATTGCCTCAAGTGCACCAATGTTTTGGTAATTTTATTTTCTTCATTTGCAGCTCTCAGTACCCATGCTGCATTCCCTCTGCCAATAGAACGATCCATTGTGAAACAGCCAAACTGTTGTTTGCAATCTATCCAAGAGCTGAATTTTCTCAGACTGAGGTTCTGAGTTTTGTTTGCAGGGAATCCATATAATGTGGGACCATGCCCAGATTGGGCCTTAACAAGCCCAAATGGGCAGCACAATGCAAAAGGAAAAAATTAATAAGAAGGGTTCTCCCACCTGAGCATCATTCTTCTGATGCTACTAAATAGCTCAATCATCAATTTAGAAACCAAACCAAACTGACTTCTTATTAGAAAGTGTTGAATTGCAGACATTTTAAACTTGGATCAGAGCCAGCCAATGTTTAAAGTCCCATTTCATGTGACATGTACCGATAGATTGCCCTTCTTACAGAAAAGATATAAAAGGGAAAAAGTATCACCAACATAGTAACCTTGCACATCAACTGGAAAGTAGCTGCCAAATACAGCACTGCACTTACCGAAATGTGGTGTGCATACATAGGACGTGACAAGAAAAATGCAGCATCATGAGGTGTGTGAAACTGATTACAAAGAACATCAATTGAAGGCACTCGTTTGATGTAGTCTTCTGTACTTAGGTTTGAAGCTAAAAATCCTCCAAACTGCACCAGAGTATCATGGCACTGCAAAAGCAAGTAGGGTGTATTTAGTTTGGAGTGAAAATTGGATTTCCAAGCATTTTGTATATTGTTTCATAAATCTGAGTGAACTAATATAATGCTTGAAAGTATGAACAATATTAATTTGACAGTGTTAAAACTTGTCACACAAGCACAGATGTAAGTTGTAAAACGCACTGCTCAGGCTGAAAAGGGAGAAATAAAATGAAAAGAAAATCTATAGATTAATACTAGAACACAGTATCCTTTATTTTTCTTCACAACCATGACAAAAGTGATCTCAAAGTGATGGAGATGATGTTCCCATACACCCCTTGCCCACATAAGCAGTAGAAATTGGAAGGTACTACAAAAGAAGCCTTGACGAGTTGCTGCAGTGCATTCTTTCAATAGTACACACAATAATCACAGCATGCTGGTGGTGGAAGGGGTTGACATTTAAACATGTGAATGTAGTGCTCATCAATCAGGCTGCTTTGTTTAGAAAATGCACAGTGCCTCTCAAATATGAACCAACAAATCTGATTGAAAATTCCTATATAATTGTCAATTTTATAATCCCACTGCTTACGAAAACTGTTATATGGATTATTAAACTCATTCACTGTATATTTATAATGCTTACCTGATCGTACAATTTTCCAACTAATTTGAGGTGCTTCTCACCCCCCTCCTGGAAAATAACACCATTTCTCTGCTGAGCCATAAGGAGACAAAGGGGAAGGGCCAGGTCATGGTCGAGCAGTGCATCTTTTAGCCGCTGGGATGACTTCTTTGTGTTCCTAATCTGTCCAAAGTAGCCACCCTGAAAACAGAAGCAAAAATATTTTACCATGAAACACAAGTTTTTCACACCCCTGAATCAAAATTTTTAACAAGTATTGATTTGAAAAAATACCATTGGTAATTAGAATTTAGCAGTTTCAAATTTTAATATGAAAAACTTACCACCTCCGTATGTTACAGAAGGGATTTCAACCAAATCAAAACTTCAAGTTTAATAGTCAATCTCAACATTGGCACCCAATAACAAAATAGAATACAAGGCAATAATAGGAATACTTGACCTCTGCCTACATTATAAACCATTTTCGCTTCTCTATCCAATCCATAACAATAACAGAAATTTGCCTTGACAATAGAAGTTATGGTTTTCACATGGTACCAACTGGAAAATGACAACTACCATGTACTTTGGACCAACTTGATAACCTACGACGTACAACTTAATTCTACTCAAGGCAACAACCATAAAAAAATGAAGATGTTGCCTGATGCTACTGCTGTTTAAGCCAACAAAAATGCAAGTTAAATTGGCAAATGTCACAACCCACCCAACATTTATACAATTTTGCAACCTGGTTAGACGTGAGAGATTTTCACTGCCACTGGGTCAAAATCCTGGAACACTCTCCCTAACATCATTGTGGGTGCACCTACACCACATGGACTGCGGCAGTTCAAGAAGGCAGCTCACCACTACCTTCTCAAGGGCAATTAAGGATGGGCAATAAATGCTGGCCTAGCCAGCGATGCCCACATCCCATAAATGAATAATAATAAAAAAGCACTGATAGAAATACTAACTGCAAACACCTGGAGTGTTCTTTCATTATGTTTCAGAAACTTCAGATTTATGCTCCCCATTTATTTCAATGCAGAGCAGAACATACTGGAATCTACACATCTCGAGATTATTTTTTCCTATAGCCAAAGTTACAGCAGTTTCTTCATAGCAAATTTTTCAATGGTAGGTCAATTGCTCTACATAACATTTTACAAGTGTTTTAGAATGTAAAACTGCCTTGCCTCAGCTTTTAACTGCTCTCCACCAGTCATGGCTTCCAATTGCTCTGTTGTCATTTCCTCTGTAATTTCAATACCAGCCATCTTCTGCACCACTTCTTTTAGGATGAGCAAATCAAAACTATGTTGAAAAAATTAAAGAATAAGTTGAACAGAAAATAGCAATGTGTCATGAAGAGATATTAATGTATATAATGTTATTAGAAATTATTTTAAATTGGACTTGCAGTAGGGTTTGTGTCTGTGGGTGTGTGTGGGGGTGTGTGAGAATTGGATTAAAGCCAGCCAGTCTGGGTGCTTTGATGTATAGTAGTTTTGAGGTGTAAGTTTACAGTGCATTTGAATTTTGTTGAATAAGCCATTCAAAGATTGGGGGTGAAATCTTGCACCTAGCTAGGAGACACCAGGCAATATGTTTATATTACTAATAAAATTGGTGCTATGAAAGGGGTTTGATTGTTAGAAGAAGTGGAGTTCAAAGGGCCTGGTGATGCAATGAGAATTTACAATCAAAGGGATAGCTAGGTATAAACTGAGAGGAGTTTGTGTGTGGAAGTCAGAGGCATGTGATATCTAAGCACCTGTAAGCCTCCAACTGTCTGCAAAGGAAACAATTGAAAGGAACCTCATTTTGAATTCCTAAAATAAAATGTGCTTTACCTGCTGTCTGTTTAAAGTTTATGGGCTTTTGTTGCCTTGTGAAGATTTTAGGAGTGATTAATTTGAGGATTTGTTTAACAGTTATTATGGTAGTAATTTGTAGATGTCTAAGTGTTTAATACCTTGCAAAATTAATAAATGTTTAGTTTAATTTATATAAAAAAAAACCTCTAAGGTTTGGTGGTTTAATTTCTGAATTCAGAGTTGCATCTCAAACATACCAATTGAAAACATAGATAATGACAGTTTAAAGTTGCCTTCTGAGATTTTAAATAACTCAGCTTTTACCAACTGCTGTGTCATAACACAATGACATCAAGAACAGAAGTTTTTTTGCAGTCCACAGATCATCAAAACATTTACAGGACTGAATATTTACTATAGAAGATTAATTTAAGCTTCAAAAGTGTTTGCTCCAACATTATAGTAATTCACTCAATGTCAGAAAAGGTTAAAATTACAAATGAAGATTCAGGCACGATTGAGGATGCAGGTGTGTGTCTCAGCTTCCTAACCTCAAATTTGATTCCAAGTGGAATGCCCAAAAAAATCAAAAAAATCAGGACAGTTATCTAGCCAGATACACACAAGGCAGCTGATAAGCTGTAGGTCAATACTTAGCAGAGGCTCAGAACCATAGGTTTCAGCTGCAATTGGTATCTGGCAAAAAATAGTAGCAACAAAAATTAACAAGATGTATTTTCTTAATTAAACCATTTGTAGCTTTTCTTTTATTTAAAGCAAAACTAAAACTTGCATATACAAATAACAGAGTACACAGTTTGTGGATGTTGGTATGCTCAGAAATTATACTTGTTGAATGATACCAAATTGCAAATTAAAAGCCCTGTTTCCTGCGCAGACAATAATTGTACCTTTTCCCAGCCTTTAGTTGGTTTGCAACATACTGCAGAAGACCAGTAAGTTCTATGGGATATTTTCTGAAAATCGCACCACAAAAACTTGCCAGACCTGTTCAGAGAGATTAATTATCATCATATCACTTCAAAAAACAATTGAGATCTTTGTATATTAATACAAAAAAAATTCTTTAAATTAGTAAAACCAGTGAATCTTAGAAGTTTGAATGACCAAAGCGCTGGAAACATAACTACGTGTACTTAGAGTGAACTGTCCTAAGTCAAAATTTACAAAGAAACATCACAAATAGTAGTAGGTAATTTGGCCCTCCGGGCCTGCTCTGAACATGGCCAAGGCTGATCCTCTATCTCAATGCCATGCTCCCGCTCTCTCCCCATGCCCCTTGTCTTTAGGGTCTAGAAATCTATTTCCTTCTTAAATATATTCAGTGACTTGGGTGGAGAATTCCAGTTTCACCACCCTCTGCGTGAAGAAATTTCTCATCTCAGCCCTAAATGATCTACCACATGTATTCTGAGACTGTGGCCTCTTGTTCTCGACCACTGCGCACCCAGCCCACCTCCCCCCCAGGCAGAGGAATCATCCTTGCATCCAGTCTGTTCTGCCCTGTCAGAATTTCACATGTTTCAATAAGATCCCCTATCATTCTTCTAAACTCCAGTGAATACAGGCCTATTCGACCCAATCATTCCTTACTTACACTAGAAGGTAGGGACTCTCCACCAAAAATCTGTCTTCTTTCATTTTAAGATGACAGTCATTATTTGTAGCATTTTTATAATTTAATTCCTCAATTTTATTGAATTCTCGACAAAGATATAATTAAAAATAAAATGCAAGTGATTAAAACTACTGCAAAATAGCAACAAAACTGAAAAAAAATTCCACTGACTCTGCAACCAGGTTGAGATGGTGGTGTCATCATGCTTCATCCTCTCTTTCTCAGGGTTAGCCAGAGCTTCAATGATGCAATCTTTTCAGAAGTTAAAAGAAAACTATAAACTTGAAATGAAGCATTAAATTATAGATCCTAACAAAACATTTTACGCAACTGCATGCAATATTGAAATCGCCGAGCTCAAAGCAATTAATCATCTTTAAACCCAAAAAAACCAACATTTTACATTCTATCTTAATGTGTGGCAGAATGACATTTTTGGTCATCACAGAATCACACAGGGCAGAAGAGGCCCTTCGGCCCATCGAGTCTGCACCGACACGAGAAACACCTGACCTACCTAATTCCATTTACCAGCACTTGGCCCATAGCCTTGAATGTTATGACGTGCCAAGTGCTCATCCAGGTACTTTTTAAAGGATGTGAGGCAACCCGCCTCCACCACCCTCCCAGGCAGCGCATTCCAGACCGTCACCACCCTCTGGTTAAAAAAGCTTTTCCTCATCTCCCCCCTAAACCTCCTGCCCCTCACCTTGAAATTATGTCCCCTTGTGACTGGCCCTTCAACTAAGGAGAACAGCTGCTCCCTAAGCACCCTGTCCATACCCCTCATTATCTAGTACACCTCGAACAGGTTGCTCCTCAGTCCTCTCTGCTCCAATGAAAAACAACCCAAGTCTATCCAACCTCTCTTCATAACTTAAATGCTTCATCCCAGGCAACATCCTGGTGAATCTCCTCTGCACCCCCTCCAGTGCAATTACATCCTTCCTATAATGTGGCGACCGACCAGAATTGCACACAATACTCCAGCTGTGGCCTCACCAAGGTTCTATACAACGCCAACATGATCTCCCTACTTTTGTAATCTACGCCTCGATTGATAAAGGCAAGTGTCCCATATGCCTTTTTCATCACCCCACTAACATGCCCCTCCGCCTTCAGAGATCAAGAGACACACATGCCAAGGTCCCTTTGTTCCTCAGAACTTCCTAGTGTCATGCCGTTCATTGAATACTTCCTTGTCAAATTACTCCTTCCAAAGTATATCACCTCACACTTTTCAGGGTTAAATTCCATCTGCCACTTATCTGCCCATTTGAGCATCCTGTCTATATCTTCCTGAAGCCCAAGACACTCAACCTCACTGTTAACCGCCCGGCCAATTTTTGTGTCATCTGCAAACTTACTAATCCTAACCCCCACATAGTCATCTATGTCGTTTACGTAAATGACAAATAATAGGGGACTCAGCAGATCCCTGTGGTACACCACTGGACACGGGCTTCCGGTCACCAAAGCAGCCTTCTGTCACCACCCTCTGTCAACTACAACTAAGCCAATTTTGAATCCACCTTATCAAATTACCCTGTATCCCATGTGCACTTGCCTTCTTTATAAGTCTCCCATGTGGGCCCTTGTCAAAGGCTTTGCTGAAATCCATATAAACTACATCAACTACACTACCCTCATCTACACATCTGGTCACCTCCTCAAAAAATTCAATCAAATTTGTTAGGCATGACCTCCCTCTGACAAAGCCATGCTGACTATCCTTGATCAAACCTTGCCTCTCCAAGTGGAGATAGATTCTCTCCTTCAGAATTTTCTCCAATAGTTTCCCTATCACTGACATGAGACTCACTGGTCTGTAGTTCCCTGGCTTATCTCTACAACCCTTCTTAAATAGTGGAACCACATTAGTTGTTCTCCGGTCCTCTGGCACCTCCCCCGTGGCCAGAGAGGAATTAAATATTTGAGTCAGATACCCCTGCGATCTCCTCCCTTGCCTCGCTCAGCAGTCTGGGATGCAAATCATCCAGAACTGGAGATTTCTCCACTTTTAAGCCTGCCAACAACTCCAATACCTTGTCACTCCCTATATCAATTTGCTCAAGAACCTCGCAGTCCGTCTCCCCGAGTTCCATAACTTCATCCTCATTCTCTTGGATGAAGGGGGATGTGAAGTCATATATTTTGGTTTTATATTTTTCAATTAAGTTCAGTAATTTTAAGCTTGCTATATTTGAATATACAAAACAGAAAACTACTCCAATTTCAAATATAAATAAAAGAACTATTTTCTATGTTTTACACAATATCACAAACGGAAAAAGGTCTAAAACTGTGGAAATACTCTAGGTTTCAGTGTTGAAAAGCAACGACGGGTTTTCAAAACACTGGGTGGAGTTTTCCCAAAACGAAACTACGCGCAGTGACAGCCAGTTTCGGCAGTGCCAAGCCTGGTGTCCGTAATGGCAGCAACTCATGCCCAATTCTGTGCTTGGAGCCTCATTAATAATGCAGAGGCGCATGTCACTCTGAATCACCTGGTGGGTCAGGAGCTGATGCGTCCACCCACCATTAGCTGGCGGGTTATAAGGTCCAGGACCCATGTTTAAACACCAGTCCAACACACAATCTCAATCTCTCCAGCCCACCAGAGATGCCTGCAACCCATAAGAGAGAGGCCAAGAGCATCAGGACAAAGTCTGCATCCCGCTTCACCCATCTGGCCTTGGTCAGAGGGGTGCAGGAACAATGGCACATGTTGTACCCCAAAGATGGCTGCAGGAAGCACAGCAGCCTCACCTCAGGCCTGGGACACCATAGCGGAGCAGATCAGCGCAGCTGACACCCACGCCCGAAGTGCCACACAGTACAGGAAAAGGACGAATGATTTCATCCATTCTGCCAGGGTAAGTCATCCTTCAACATCCTCCAAAATCAAACTATCACGGCATTATGCACTCAAATGGCTACTCTCTTCAGGGGTTTCACGCAACCATTAGCAGGGGACACATATCAACACTCATTCTCTCACAGGCTTTCACATCACCACCATGCCAAAAATCATGTTACTCAGACTCCAGCCTCTGGCCCTTCTGAGGGTTCGCCACAAACGAAAGATGCATCTCATCCAATCTCATCCCTTCTCATCACATACCTATCTTTCTTCTTCATGCAGGCCAAGATGACACACAATAGGCACAAGAGAGCACAGACCGGGGAGGGACATCCGACCTACTCACCCTCTGAATTTGAGGAAGCTGCAGCTGAGCTGGTGGAGGTGACAGGGATCGCTCCTGTCGGAAAGGAGATATTGGCCTCTCCAACCAACCTAGTATGGGTCACAGCTCCATCACCTCATCAAATCCTGACATTCGCAGTAAGTCACGTGCAGTCTTATGTAGCTCATGCTCATTAACTGAATCTCTCTTTTCTATTTTCTAGGCACAAGCACATCGAGATCCCCAAGCCATTCCAGCAACACCTGTGTGTGCCCAAGGATGAAGCTCCAGAAGAACCATCATGGCACTAACGTGCACCCTCCCACCAGCTGAGACACACACACGTTGGTGGGGCACAGATGTAGATTAGGCTCAGGTTCACTTTCTGGGGAACACCTCAGTGACACGTCCAGTGACGCAGCAGTTGGAGCAGCTGCTGGAGACTAGCCACCTACTCGCTCTGAGCCAGATGATGATCCTCTGGAAGATATGCTGGAGATGCAATGACAGGAGGCGGAACATCGCAGAGATTCCACAGTCACTCAGTGGACCAGAGCAAACAATGGAGGAGTCCGTTCGCATTCTATCTGATGTCATGGCTCCAGCATGCAAGCGCCTCGAGTTCACCATGAGAAGGCTGGCATCCACCAGAGACCTTGGTCCAGCAGGTCTTGTTGAATTTGAGCTCGGCCTTGCGCTCCATGGGCACACATCCTGGTGGGCACCATCAGTACGTTGGCAACGAGGCACCTTGACCTCCCTCTGGGCACACCATCTCCTGCAGGAGTCAGGGCGGGGCCCTCGGGCATCCAAAGGGAGGATGAGCGTCAGCCCAACACCCCGGGGCCTTCTCTCAGGACACTCCAACAGTGTGAAGCTGCTCACAGCCCCCTCTGCCTGAGAGCCCATCCACTCTAGCTTCTCAGGCTGCCAAAGGCACTTCTGCTTGAGCAGATGACCCTTATCAGGCTGGGGTCCTCCAGGTCACGGGCCACCAGGGTCAACACAGACATCAGGACATAGCAATCAGGAGGCTGCCTCCACCTCTGCTGTGGATGTCGGGGCTGCACTCAAGCGTAGCACTGGTGTTAGGAAAGTTAAGAAAAATCGATGTCACTTTTGGGTCACAGGTGTGTTAAGACATATAACTAAATTGCACTTTTGTTAATACATTTGATGGTTGTGTGAATGTTCCTGTCAACTGAAAGCTTTGCGATTTTGTACTTTGGAGTTCTCTTATTATGAGATTTAGCCTTCCTCCTTCTCCGTGATAGTGCCCCACTGTGAGATTAACATTGCCTCAGTTGAACTGGTATCTGCATCCTGTGAGATGTCAGCGTTTCTCACCCTTCTTCCTCAAAGACCACCATTGAGTGAGAGTAGCTTATCAGCATTGATAATTGAGCAGCATGTGCTTCTCCTTGGTGGTAGTGGCAGAAGAAAAGACACACAAAGGAGGAGGAGATCCCCAAGCATGTCCACAGGAAGAGGAGATTCCCAGGCATATCCATCTCTTAGTCACAGCAGTGTTTGCATTAGATGGTGGCAAAGGCTTCAAGTCTACTCTTGCATCGATCTTGCTCCAAAGTGGGCTCTCAGTTCTCAGAGTGAGCTCACTCACAGGGCCAAAGTAAAGATCATGGCCTGGCAAAGACTCACAAGGCAAGTGTGAATGCGGGACTCATTCTCGCTGCAACTGGGTAGACATCCCAAGTTAAAAGAAGATGGCTTTGAGGGTCCGGAGAGATGTGGCCATGACTTTACTCTTCCTGGAATCTGTCAGCGATTAACGTATGATGGACACGTCTCCCACGTCTTCCTTCTTCCATGGCGTGATCGCACTGATACTGACGTTCAGCAGCCTCCTGAGGTTCCTGGACCTCTGGATCTTCTTCCTCTGATGAGCTTTCATTCTCCTCCAGGTAATCCTCTGCCGGGGGGTCATCTCTTTGCATAGCCAGATTATGAAAGGTGCAACAAACTGCGATGATGCAGGAAACCCTGTCAGAAGTGTTTTGGAGTGAGCCACCCAAGCAGTGCAAGCATCTGAAACACACCTTCAGAAGCCCTATGATCTGCTCTATAAGGGATCATGTGGCCCTATGAGCAGCATTGTAGCTCTCTTCAGAACGACTCTGAGGGCAACGCACCAGTGTCATCAGCCAGCGCTTCAGTGGGTACCCGATATCCCAAAGCAGCCAACCCTGCAGACGATCGAAAATCTCAGGCACCTGGGAGTGACTCAGGATGTAGGAGTCATGGCAACTCCCAGGATATAGTGCGCAAACATGCTGTATGTGCTTCCGGTGATCACACACCAGTTGCACATTGATGGAATAACAATCCTTGCATTAGGGCCTGCTGCCATGGATTCTGTATAGCCATATTGTTGCAATCTATTGCACACCAGGGAAGCCTCAGCTGGAGGTGAAGCCAGTGAACCTTGTAGTCTGGCAATCTTCGTCCAGAGCAAACTTGACATAATGATGGGCCTTCATGTAAAGGGCATCTGTGACTTCTTTTATGCATCAATGTGTTGCGGACAGGTTCCCTGATGATTCTTGGAAAGAACCAAGGCTAAGAAATTGAGTGCAGCGGTCACCTTCAAAGCCACTGGCAGGAGATATCCTCCAGCTACATGTGGCGTCAGGTCTTCAAGAAGAATGTGGCATATGTGATGTATCAGGTCTCGGGCAAACGCAGACGTGCATGGCATTGCCTCTGGCTCAATTGTGAATAGGAGGCTCGATAAACCCTAGGTCTGGGTTTCTCCTCTTGTTCATGCTCTGGCTCCACTTGACTCTTTCCCTCCTGCTGAAGCTGCGCACGCAGTTGCCTCTCCATCCTTCACCTCTTCCACTGCAATACGATCATGACAAAGACAGCATTGAGCCCTGGATCCATATCTGCTTTTGCCTTCTGTCTGAAAGGAAACATTGAAACATTAATGATTCAAGGACAAAAAAGCTCAGAGGATGACACGTTTGGAGACTGTAAGGGTCTACAGCTTTTCCTGCCTTACTTGCATGGTGAATGGTGTTGCCTTGTCCCTGAAACACTAGCACACACATCAAAGTGACCAAGATGGCACTGCAGATATGTAACATTTTGAGCCCTGTGTGGGATGCTAAAGTTTAAGTGAGATGATTGACCCAACCTTGCTCTATGCTCCAATCTTTGATGTGGCATACTAATGACCAATCAGTTGCTCATGGTCAATGAGTGAATGTCCTTTGTCCCATTAGGAGTGGCACAGTTGGTAAACAAGTGACAGGCCTTTATTGATGGAATGCCATATATGATACAGCTGTGCCTCCTTCATAATTGCCAGCATTCCCAAATTCTGCATTCTTATGTGTTACATTTGAGATGCAGCGACTGTGAAGTGTAGCAACTGAGTTCTGAGTAGCCCTTTAACAGTGCAAATGAAGCTATTGACTTTAAGTGGTTTTCATCGCAAGGGGGTCTTCCTCCTTTCTTTCTTTCTTTCTGAGCAGAGAGCTGCTCACTCCAGCGGCAACAAGAGGTTAGAGGGCGAGCCCAGAAAGGCCCCCCCTCATGTTCGCCCTCTCCCCTAACTGCCATTCTACAGCCTTCCCTCCCTGTTAACCCCCTCATGTTCGTCAGCCTGACCCCTTGCCTCATAGCCCACCACCCCGAATGAGGTGCTACTCTCTGAAAGTGGAGGCCTGCATGATTACCACAGCACAGTGGTGTTCCTCGGGACAATGAAAGCAAAGAGAAGGAGCGGACCAACCCGACAGCCCTAACAGAGTGGCGATCATCGCAACAAGTCTGGCGCAGTGCTTTGGCAGGTATGTTCCACTCACCTCAAAGTTACCAGCAAACTAAGATCTGACTTGTGCACGTCACCCCTTTTCAAATTGGGTTTGACGTCAACATAATTTCCTGCTGGCGTGGCAGAAGATTGGAAAGCATGGCAAGATTCCGGCAAGCAGCTGTTTTAATGAGCATTCATGACATGTAACGAATACAAATGGATTTTGCGCTACTAGTTGGCGAGATAACCAACTCACCACGAAAACACCATCAGGAGAATTGCGACCTGTTTTTGCAATGGCGGGTTTTCGATTTTCTAACTCCCACTGGATTCTCCTCCATTCCCACCTGACAGAGCTGGCCGCGCGCAAGATGGGAAAATTCCACCCATTATTTCAATTTTTCTGCACAACATGTTACCAAAATTAATCCAAGGACAGTTGTGCACCTTTATAATTTTTGTCTCGGCATGCCTACAGGGGGTCTCATTTATATTGTCAGTGTCAAATGGTTGCAGGGTTTTTAATTATTGCCTAAGTGTTTAAAATTCTACCTTTTCTTTTTAATTAGTGAATATCCATTATCCAACCACATTACATAAATTTTTCTTACCAGTTACAGTCCATGAAAGTTCTACAAATTATATTACACCTCATCAATGCCACTACATAGCCCTAAAATATGTTCACCAACTTTAAAAAAAAATCCAATTTATCTGAATTTGAACCCACCCTTCCTCCCCCACCCCACTTAAATACCTCCACGTGATTGAGCCTCTGAATATCTTGAGTTCTGTTTTGAGGGATTTATTTTGAGGAAAAAGACACTTGCCCATGGATCAGTTAAGGGACATTAAAGGTCCCTGCAAGATGATTTGCTAAGCTGAAACAGTTGCAGATCACCTCTTGGCTCATGTTAAAACTACATTCCCCATTTGTTTGCTATAGCGGCACTTTATGGTACACAGTAATGACTCCTACAGTTTATATCACCAGCACAGTCAATTAAGTGAGAACATGATTTTTTTCCATGTGGAAAGCAGTTTTACCAAAAATGTCTGCCTCATTCTTCCCAACATTGCTGGTTTCAAATGAAACTAAAATAGCATCTTACAGGGTTGATATTTCGCATTTTAGAGACATTACACCAAAGGACAATTTTTATGAGGTGCTCAGGTATACCTTTGTCCACAGGCATGCTTGTGAAATCAGATAGATGTTGGGGAGACTGGAAAATAAGATAGCTCTGATACCGCACATTGTAGAGCACAGCGAGAAAGAATCACCGATCCCATGAATCCTGCCCGTTTAGAACATGCTCCAAAAATCCAATACGAAATGCATTTTAAATACATTGCAGAAATACTAAAGGAGCTCTATTAAGGACTGCTAAAATAAGCAGTGCTTTTCACAATTACCAGGGATAATTCAAATGTAGAATAATTTGAGTAGTTCTTAACTACAGTGCATTATTTATTTACTAATTGACAAATGAATCCAGTGAATGGAACATCATGTCATCCCCGACTATTGATGTTAAATCAATATAAATAAACAACTTCTTTAAAAAAGGATACAAGCCAAGACATCATAGTTCAAAGAAGTGAGGTATTTCAAAGAATCCACAACAGGAGTAATTAGGTTGTCATATTTCTGAATCTGTGATAAAATCTAGTAAGAAACAGGTGTAAAAGACAGGCAATCGATATGATTACTGGAACAAGAGTGGTTGGCCATTACAAGAAGACCTATTATGCATTAAAATTCTGTATACTGTTTACTTGCACACTAGTGACATAAGAAACAAAGAGGCTTCAAATCATTGGATATGGCTCTTAAGTTAAAAGAAATAGATGCACTAAAATTAATTTCATATACAAGTATAGTAAAAGACAATGAATTAAAGAATGGATGCAGAACTATACAACTCATTGTTGAACTTTGTTGAACACATATACAAGAAAAAGTTACCCTTCCATTTATATTTTGCCTTTCACAACTCAAGGTGAACGCTTTAAAGTGAATTAAATGTAGAATGTTTGCGTCAATGCTCAAAACTCACTGCTCATTTAATTAATTTCTGATAGATTTTGGAACTGAATTTGAAGGAATGAAGGAATAATTTTCAGCCTTGTGATTGCCATTCTTCAAGTTAAGTTTATACATTAAAAAGCATAGCTACCCGATGAGCAGAGTGGAACTTAGTGAATGTATAGTGTTTAATTGTGTAAAACAATTTGGTGCATTTATCAGCTTTTTAAAAAACTTGTCCTATTTAAAATTAAATGTTAAAATATTTGCAGCATCAGTGACTTATGTGCAGGATGTGATGGACAAGTCAAACCTGTGCTGGAATGAACTGTCAATTCAGACAGATGCAGGGCAAAGATCTTTCCATAACGCCTGAAACATTAGGAATTGGACTGAGTCTGTCCAAACTGGATGTTTATAGCCAGGAGTGAGGGGGATTCTTTTATACATTAGATATAGCCAACATTCAAATCCAGATTCCAGAGTTCTAATAACAGTTATCTAATTTAAAGTACACCCAAGAAGAACTATTACACTTTCATCTGGATAGATGTAATTTTCATTAGTACATAAGTGAGCACAAAACAACACGTACATAATCGAACAAAATTGTTGGATTACTGTGACTCAGCTTTCCAATTTGTCTTCCAGAAGGCTTTACATTTTCCTTAGTCAGTCGTCTGGAAAAGAGAACAGCGGAAAATGAAAAGATGGTTTTAGTATTATTTTTACATTTCAAGTTTGAAAGTATATCAATATATTGTGAACTTATGTTAAAAATCAGCAAAACAAACCACACTTCAATTAAATAAGAACTTCCACATCATGGAAACAGTGGTTTGCAGCCATTGGCTACCAGCTAAATAAAAAAGGGAGGAAGACAAAGTTAATAGCAAACTTGTTAAGAAAGCACATTTGTTTGTTTGGTAGTTAATGGAAAGCTAATTATCAACACTAACCGGCAATCGTCATTAAGTAGTAAATGCCATAACTACAGAAAACAAGTTAATGTAGAAATCAATCTTAAATATGACTATAAATCCAATTTTTCTTCAATGCTCATGTAAAACATCTCAGTATTTCACATTACCATCAAAAGGTGCATCCTTAAAGTCAAATTTCCAGGAAAAAATGGTTTATTCTGACACCGGGTAGGGCCTAATGGCTTTTTTCTATTCTTATAAATTCTCAGATTACAAAATCTTATAAATCTAAGGCATCTTGAACAAAGATCAATTTGACCCATACCACATGCCAAAGACACAGCCATATGATCCAAAAATCAGACTAGTATTGTATCATTGATTCAATACATTTGGCCAGCTAAAATGACCAGTGGATACCAGAGACACTGACTCACTCATCCAGCAGAAGTAGAATAGAGCACAAACATTGTCTACCCTAGCTCAAACTCATTGAATGCATTCAGTTTTGTAGATGGGGTCATCTGCATATCCAGGACAGGCCAGCTGCAGAAGTGCTTCAGCATCAGCATCTTCTCTCATCCTGATCTGCCCTTACAAGTCTCTTACTACCACATAGCCGAAGGTCTCCTGAGGCCCAAAAAAGAAAGTCTTCAGCTCTGATGGGAAATAGGAATAAGAACCATGAAAAACTTAATTAAACTCCCTCAAGGCCTTATTCTGTTGCAACGTATAAAAGTGCAACCCATGAATTCAGAGCTGCCCTGGAACTTACTAGGCCCAATACAATGATATAAAAATGCCTGTCGAGAAAAATAAAACCAGATTCTGTTTCAAAAATCTCACTGACCCTGTCAATGCATCCTGCACTTCAGGCGATAATTTCGGCCTCCGCTGCCTTCCGAAAATTATTTCATACATGCCTTTTAAATAATATTGCAAACGTTCATTGAAATATCAAGTCAAACAGCAGTTAGGAGGTGGAAATTGTAACTTGAATCATAAAATGTCAGTTTATTGTAGCAATTTCACATCTTTGTACAACAATGCAGTAAACTAGTTATACCACAACCTGATTAATATCGTTAAATAGTATTTTTAATTTCCTATGCAGCAAGCCAATACTTTTACTGTTACCAGTGTACAATTTATATTTCACGTACATGGAGCTTCATTTCTATTTCAGTAACCATGTTATATGACAGCAATAGTTCATATGACAACCACTTTTCATTTCCTCTGCTTTAAACTGTTTACTTGATATTACACAGAATAGTTGGAAAAAAATTCAGCTGAAAGATTACATTTCTCAACACTTTGTGAAAGGCTCGTTTTAGTTTTAGCATTATACTAAACTCTAATAAAACCTGAACCATAATTACTATTGCTACTCTATAAAGATCTGTTACTAACCATTGCAAAACAAGGAAAAATAATTAAATTCTTAAAATTCTTTCAACTCATTCATAAATTTTGACACATTAAACCAAAGGCGGAAGAAAAAGAAGAAATGTATACACAGTCTTGGGTGTTCCCAGAAAATCATAAAGACAATGATTCATTTTTAAATTGTTAGCAGTTATGTAAGCACACAAAGAGACAAATTTTCATGCAGCATTGCCCCACATGCAACAATTAGATAATCATTTAAGATAGCCATTTAATCTGTTTCCGTCATGTTGGATGAAGAATAAACGTTTTCCGGGATCCCAGGAGAACTCCACTGATTTTAGTCGATTAGTGCCTTGGGATTTTTATGCCCACGTGAACAGATGAGGCCTGATTTATGCTATTGACAGACTGATCATGGTAAAACTGTTCAACCAAGATACCATTCTTATACAAACAGAACACCATTGGTATTTCAAGTCAAAAATAAATTTCAAAAGAGGACTGCTTGCCACTCTTAAATGTGGAGGGGAAAATCCAAGTATTTTAATCATAGTTTTGATAATCTTGTCACAAAGCAATGAAGCAGTGTAGCTTAATCCCAATGGTCTAGTAACTAGCATGTCAGAAAGAAAAATCTATCATCTGTTCCCATGAAGGGTTTTACAATAATCCATGAATTTAAAATGACAAGTTTTCAAGGGGAAAAAAGTATTAACTTTCCTCATCACTAGCATATGAAAGTAATAGGACATTCCGTAATGAGCTTTGCTCCAGCTCACTTATTTGAATATAAAAAATAAAAAACTTACTTCATAATATACTTGGCCCTGTCAATTGTCTGAGCTTTGACTTTGACCAGCAGAGGATGGCTACTGTAAGTGTCATTTTTCCACTGTCCATACAAACGATACCTTAAAACAATATATTTAAGTGTTAAGCCACAATGTAACGACACAGGAATAAACCAATATATTTGAACGTTCCTCTAAGATATTCACCTATACTGGTAAGGGAATGTTTTCAACATTCCCCAAAGCTCTTCTGACATACATGCATTGGAGTCCATTAAAGTAAGGGAAGGCAGCAACACCTGATCTGCAATACTGAGGAAACAACTCACGAGTGACTCCTGTAGAGTTAAAGAACAGTTATACAGTAAATGCTCAAGAATAGTTTATTTAAGATCAAGTTCATGCATTATTCACTTCAATAGATAACATAGCCCACAGCCAATCTGTCAATTAACATCAAATGGCATTTTCAACAGTGAATAAGCAAAACTGAACGTTTCAGCAAGCGACGTTTAAACCCTTTATAATGATGTAAGATGCCACTAAATTGAAGTAAGAGACATGAGTCAGTGGCATCAGAAAAATTTAATAGGAAGTCAAATCTTGAAACAGTGAGATATTTCACAATGTTCCTTAACAACAATTTGAGCACTTCAGAATATTTACGGGAAGCAGTTCATTCTTCCAATGAGATGTGAACCAGCAACTCACAATTATCATAAAGGTCTTCACAACTAAAATACCTGGAATTCGATAAGTATTGACATACAATAATTTTTTTTTACATTATGTAAATAATTCAATGTAACAAATATGCCAAAACACAGCAAAATTAGTACTGTGTGCTCGAGACACGCTCGCATTTGCCTTTGAATATCTACTTCATTTCTAGGTCAGGTTAAATGCTTATTTTAAGGATGTAGTCAAGAGGCATAGAAACGTTAGGACTCAAACTAAACTTAATAACTTTGCTCTGTGCAACATTCTATCATTTGACACCATTCTATATTCACTTTCCAAGATACAGTGACAGTGGACTGTGAAGTTTTAGCGAAAAGATTGAAGTGCAGGTCAGGAAAGGTTATGCTCAAACTACATTTAGAATGCTTGTCATCTTGCACAGCTTAAGGTTAAACTGAGTGATTTGAACCAAAAAATTACACTCAAGATTTGAAAACATTAAATAATATTTATATTCATATAAAATGCCTTCCATCTGTTATTTTCAGGGGTCATCTAGTCATTAACGAGTTTGTTTAAAACAAATTCAAGCTTGGATAAAAATAACAAAGGAATTTCATCCAAAAGTTTTAATATTTTAGTCTAATTTTAACAATTTAAATATCACAATATAAACTAGTCATAAAAATTATCGTCACATGTTTCATCAAATATATCAGGGTCTCATGTAACAAAAACTATGATTAAAAACTGAGTTTTTGTTACAACCAATCTAGGCCAGCAGTTCCAATGCAATACTGAGGGACTGCTATTCTGGCAGAGATGCTGTCTTCTGAATGAGACATCAGGTGGACATAAAAGATCCCATAGTGGTTTTCAAAGAAGAGAAAGGGAATTTTGCGGTGTCCAGGCCAATATTTATTTCTCAACCAACATCACTAAAATTAATTATCCAGTCATTGATCTCATTGCTGATTGTGAAATTGGCTGCCATGTTTTCTACATTACAATGGTGGCTACACTTCAAAAATACTTTATTGGCTTTAAAGCATCTTTGATGCCCTGAAATCAGGTAAGGTACTTTTTAATTAAACCTTTTCTTCTTTTTCATTAACATTTTCTAACCCAGCAGTCCAACCTGAGCTCACCAAGTTAGTTTATGTGTCCCATATTGCCCAACATAGCCCATTTAGCAATACATCTCACCCACACCATGCTACTACTGTATTCTTAGCAATTTCACATTATTGCTGCACCACCAGGCTATTGCTATGATTGCACTACCAATAACAAAACTTCCAAGACCAATTAAGCTTGATGTAATATTGTCCAAACTATTGAAGTTACACAAAAATTGGTTTAAGTGGGAAAGTAAAATGCTCTAACCTAACTGTTGTCCAAAGAAACTCAGTTTAATATATTTAATAAATATGCACACAATCACAGGCAATGCATTAGGAAGAAATACCTAGTAATCTGATCTCGAATGAATTATGGGAACTTACCATTTTTTCCTTGTCATCTGGTTTACCTCCATCTGATGCATGCTGCAAATGCACAATAAAGTGTGTTAACTCCATTATTTAAGCAACAATTTAAAAAGTGACTTGGTCAGTCAAAGTCGCCACGACAATTCAATTATTTATTTTGCAGGTCAAGTCAGAAACACAACAACAGACTTGCATACTAATAGTAAATACAATAGGTTCAAGCTTGTTGTTATAATTAACTTTTCCTTTTATGAATAAAGATTTAGACATACATTTCTTCACTGATTTTTCCAATACCAAATCTTCTCAGAATCCTCAGTACTAATTTAGTCGAAACACCAAATATGCAGTAACCAATACATTCAGAACAAAACAAGAAGCAGCACCAAGTTTTGCTGTGATTGAGTGTCATTGCGACGTTGACAACTAACAGTCAGCATCAGAAAACCAACAACTTTCTCTATGTATACACTTGATCTTATTAATGTAACTTCATTTATTAGATTTGCCATAAATCAAACATTTTCAAATGTGAGCATTTAAGACCAGGCATAATTTTAATGAAAATACTTAAAATACATTAATGACAGAAAGGTAGTTAAAATCAGCTAGCAATGCACAATTCTGATGTAACTAATGGTTTTGCATCATTGATGATAAGCAACCAATGCTTGAGGGGATTTATTTATGCCCCAGCAAGTAGGACTTGGAGCAACCTAGATAGAGTTGCATTATCTACGAAAACACCATTAAACAATACCACAGACTCCAAATAATGGGTATAGCATCTAAAAACAAATATTGTTAAAAGTTATGTTCAGGAGTGAAAATTCTGTGCAGCTGTTGGTCTATCTTCACACACAAAAAAAGTGTTGACAGAAAACTCAAAACATCTTTCTTGCAGTCATCATTTAACATATGACAAATTAAACTGAATAAATTTAGGCAGTCACCTAAAATGGTTAATCTACAAATAGACTATATGCTTCAATCCTTCACAAACAGCAAACTATTTTATCCTAAATTTAAACTGAATTGCAATTTATCTTGCACACCTAATTAATGTTTTGACAAGGTACAACCGAATTAAACTTGCAGACAGCTGAATGACCTGTGCTTTGCAGTGATTACTCTTTACTATTTATTGTTAATTCAGACAGTTCACTCTTGTTTCGTGTTTAATAGGCCAAAACTGAATAAATATGAAGCAATAAACTGAACTTGACATTTGAGTACCATGACATAGTAAAACTATTTGCTGTTGGGCGTGATGGTGTGTGAGCTGAATTGCTAGAAAACCAGTCAGGAAGGTATTAGCTTCAGTAAACCTGACAGTAGTTTTAAGGTTTAGTGTTTTTCAAATAGCTAGTCTTCACATTTCACACTCTCAGAAATTGGGGCACCATTTACTGATGCACTGAACTGGTCTCTGTGACCTTTCATTCTTATTTTGCTTTTTGAACATCTTTGTCTCAACCCTAAATTTTATTTCTAAGTATTCCACACACACTGCCACCATCCCCCCTAAATATTTTATATAAAATTTACATTAATAGTTCCTTAATGGCTGGACTTTTTTTCTTTACTTTCGGTTTAGTTTACGAGCATGTGTATATGTTCTCGTCATCACCTCCATCATTCATAAACCCAAGCAACCTTGCCCAATATTGCTTTCCTTTTCTTTAAAAGAGAGTCATACAGGGGTCATTCAGTTCATTATGTCTGTGCCAGCTCTTTGCAAGAGCAATTCAGCTAGTCCCACTTGTCCACCCTGCAAATTTTCTCTGTTCAGGTGTTTATCCAATTGCCTTTTCAAAGCCATGATTGAATTTGCTTCTACCATACTCTCATGCAGTGCGTTCCAGATCCTAATCACTCATTCTGTGAAAAAGATTTCCCTCATGCTGTCATTAGTTCCTTATCAATCACCACAAGAGACTCAAATGCCCTGATGAAAAATTAAGAGCTTCTAGTCAAACTGTAAAAATGTCACTCTTCTAGATTTAAAGAGCATTAAAGCAGATATAAAACTGCAAGTTTTAGAACAATGACATACAGAAAATATACAAGCCACCAAAAATTTGAATAAAGCTCACACCAACCTCTTTCATAAATGCCTTTCCTATACGAACCACTTTGGCAAACAAGATAGGGTCATGCCATAGGTGAGGGCCAAGGTAGCACAGCATGCTAAAGACTTCTTTTCTTAAGTCTTCAAATGTTTCGATTGGCTTTGGAGCCCTTTCATTTCTAAGCGATGGAATGACAGCTCCCTTGGCACCCTTTGGTACACCAACTCTGCAAATAAAATATGAAGATTTCGTATAAATATAAGCTAAGTTGATTGAAAAAGCTCAGAACAGATAAAATGCTTGACATTAACAAAATCTACAGAAAGGTAAGAACACTTTTATGAACTTGTGTAAATATCAAAATGCAGCTGACACCAATCAAATCAAAGTGTTCAGTGAATAATCTGATTTGATGTATCCAAGTTTCATTGGAATAATTCTTGTCGAAGTAGAGTCCATAAATTATTTTAAAGAAAATTAGATAATTGCCTGAAATAGCAGAACACCAAAAGATAATGGGGAGCAAACACAAGAATGATATTAGATTTCTGGCTAATGTAGGGTTAAAAACTACCAGCACAAACTAGTTTTCGTGCTATAATATTCTACAGTTCCAAGGAAAAAATATTTCCATGGCTAATTCCTTAGGTTTTCCTCCAAAATTTCAAATATTACTTATAGAACTGTAGTTTTTACAATCCTCTCCACTCAAGTTGTAAGAATTCTGTTAAACAAATATCAAATGATTTAATTCTTCTTCAAAAGATGCATCAGTAAAGGTTTTCAACATTTCAACAATTTTTTTTTTTATTATTCATTTTCAGGACGTGGGTGTTGCTGGCTAGTCCAGAATTTATTTATTGCCCATCTCTACTTCCCTTGAGAAGGTAGTGGTGAGCTGCCTTCTTGAACCACTGGAGTCCCTGTGGTGTATGTACTCCCACAGTGCTATTAGGAAGGGGGAGTTCCAGGATTTTGACCCAGCAACAGTGAAGGAATGGTGATATATTTCTAAGTCAGGATTGGCAAGTGGCTTGGAAGGGAACTTCAAGGCGGTGGTGCTCCCACGTAACTGCTGCCCTTGTCCTTCTAGATGGTAGTGGTGACGGGTTTGGTAGGTGCTGCCTAAGGAGGCTTGGTGAGTTTCTGCAGTGCATCTTGTGGATGGTACACGCTGCTGCCACTGTTCATCGGTGGTGGAGAGAGCGAACATTTGTGGAAGAGGTGCCAATCAAGCAGGCTGCTTTTTCCTGGATGGTGGCAAGCTTCTTGAGTGTTGTTGGAGCTGCACTCATCTAGGCAAGCAGAGAGTAGACCATCAAACTCATGACTTGTGCCTTGTAGATGGTGGACAGGCTTTGGGGAGTCAGGAGGTGAGTTACGCGTTGCAGGATTCCTAGCCTCTGACCTGCTCTTGTAGCCACATTATTTATATGGCTCGTCCAGTTCAGCTTCTGGTCAATGGTAACCCACAGAACGTTCACAGTGGGGGATTCAGTGATGGGAATGTCAATGAACATCAAGGGGCGATAGTTAGATTCTCTCTTGGAGATGGTCATTGCCTGACACTTGTCAGCCCGTGCCTGGATATTGCTTCAGTATCTGTGGGGTCACAAATGGTGAACATTGTGCAATCATCAGCAAACATCCCCACTTCTGACCTTATAATGAAAGGATGGTCATTGATGAAGCAGCTGAAGATGGTTGGGCCTAGGACACTATCTTGAGGAACTTCTGCAGGAACTGAGATGATTGACCAACAACAATCACAACTGTCTTCCTTTGTGCTAGGTATGACTCCAACCAGCGGAGAGTTTTCCCCTGATTCCCATTGACTCTAGTTTTGCTAGGACTCCCATTGACTCTAGTTTTGCTAGGACTCCTTGATGCCAAACTCGGTCAAATGCTGCCTTGATGTCAAGGGTAGTCACTCTCACCTCACATCTGGAGTTCAGCTCTTTTGTCCATGTTTGAACCAAGGCTGCAATGAGGTCAGAAGCAGAGTGGCCTGGCAGAGCCCAAACTGAGCATCAGTGAGCAGGTTATTGCTAAGCAAGTGCCCCTTGAGAGCACTGTTGATGGCTCCTTCTGTCATTTTACTGATGGAGAGTAGACTGATGGGGCAGTAATTGGCCAGTTGGATTTCACAGAATCTTCAGTGCAGGAGGCTATTCAGTCCATCGAGTCTGCACTGATTCTCTGAAACAGCACTTTACCTAGTCCCACTCCCCTGCCTTATCCCAGTGCAATTCTCTCTTTTCAAGTAGCAATCCAATTCCCTTTTGAATGCCTCTAACGAACCTGCCTTCACCACCCTCTCGGGAAGTTTGTTTCAGACTCCAACCACCCTCTGGGTGAAAAAAATTTCCTCACTTCGCTATTACTTCTTTTGCCAATTATTTTGAATCTGTCTCATGTGAGATCATTGAATTTTTGCAGCACTACATCTAGGTCCTTGGACTTGACTCCTCGCATTAACTCCTTGCTGCCTTCTCATTGTGCATCTAGAGGGCCTCCTGGGCGCCTGCAGAGGGATGGCAACTTTTTTCCTTTGTAACTGCTCCAGCAAGGTCACCAATGCAGCATCAGGAAGCCCTGGAGCCAGCTCTCTCCCATGTTGTGCTATTCTTCAATGATTCCCAGGTCAGGATCTCTTCCAGTCACAACCTGCTTGAGACATAATGCATGCACGCTTCTGGCACTGCATTTGAGGGACATTGGTTATTCGTGCATTGTGATACCTTGTTTTTAGGAACTATAGAACTTAGCTCCAAAAATGTGCAAGAGCCCCCTGAAAAGCAGTTGGTCAAGAAAAGGTTAAGAAACTTAGGTTTTCTGTTATGTAGTTAACCTGGTAATTTGCCCTGCTTCTTCTACAGGACATAGCCAGGCAATTTTCCAAATTGCCAGGTAGATGTCAGTGTTGTAGCTGAAACAGCTTGGCTAGGGATGCAACATGTTCTGGAGCGATGAGTCTTTAGTACTAGTGTTGGAATACTGTCAGGGCCCATTGCCTTTTCAGTATCCAGTGCCTTCAGCCATTTCTTGATATCACATGGAGGGAATCGAATTGGTGAGGGCTGGCAACTGTGATGCTGGGGGCCTCTAGAGGAGGCCGACATGGATTATCCACTCTGCACTTACAGCTGTAGATTGCTGTGAATGCTTCAACCTTATTTTTTGCACTGATGTGCCAGGCTACTCTATCATTGAGGACAGGGATATCTGTGGAGCCTCCTCCTCCAGTGATTTGTTTAATTGTCTGCCATCATTCACAACTGTATGTGACAGGCCTGCAGAGCTAAGATCTGATTGGTTGGTTGTGGAATCACTTAGCTCTATCTATTACTTGCTGTTTATGCTACTTGGCACACAAGTAGTCTTGTATTGTAGCTTCACCAGGTTGACACCTCATTTTTAGGTACGCCTGCTGCACTCTTCATTGAACCAGGATTGATCACCTGGTTTGCTGGTAATGGTAGAGTGGGGGATATGCCAGGCCATGAAGTTACAGATTGTGGTGGAGCATAATTCTGCTGCTGCAGATGGCCCACAGCGCTTCATAGTTGTCCAGTCTATTTGAAATGTATCCCATTGAGCACAGTGATAGTGCCACACACCTTGGAGAGTATCCTTAGTGTGAAGACGGGACTTCGTCTCCACAACAACTGTGCGGTGGTCACTCCCACCAATACGGTCATGGACAGATGCATCTGTGCCAGGCAGGTTGGTGAAGATGAGGTCAAATATGTTTATCCCTCACCACCTGCCGCAGTTCCAGTCTAGCAGCTATGTCCTGTGGTGGTGCTACCGAACCACTCTTGGTAATGGACATTGGAGTCCCCCAGCAGGATACATTTTGCGGCCTTGCCACCCTCAGTGCTTCCTCCAAATGGTGCGCAATATGGAGGGATACAGATTCATCACTGGGGACTTGGGGGGGGGGGGGGGGGGGGGTGGTGGTGGCAGTACATGGTAATCAGCAGGAGATTTTCTTGCATATATCTGACCCGATGCCAGGAGACTTCATAGGTTCCAGAGCCAATGTTGAGGACTCCCAGGGCAACTCCCTCTCGACTGTATACCATTGTGCTGCCACCTCTGCTGCATCTGTCCTGCTGGTGGGACAGGACATACTCAGGGATGGTGATGGTGGTGTCAGGGACACGATCTGTAAGGTATGATTCCATGAGAATGGTTATGTCAGGCTGTTGCTTAACTAACCTGTGAGATTCTCCCAATTTTGGTACAAGCTCCGAGATTTTACTAAAGAGAGCTTTGCAGAGTCGACAGGGCTCGGTTTGCCGTAGTCCTTTCCGGTGCCTAGGTTGATGCCGGGTGGTCCATCTGGTTTAATTCCTTTTTATTAACTTTGTAGCGGTTTGATACAACTCAGTGGCTTGCTGGGCCATTTCAGAGGGAATTATAAAGTCAACTACAATGCTGTGGGTCTGGAGTCAAATGTAGCCAGATCAGGTGAGGACAGTAGATTTCCTTCCCTAAAGGACATGACTGAACCAGATTGTTTTTTATGACAATCAACAATGATTTCATAAAGGCAAAAAGGTGTGATTAAGGGTACCCGCATGGGCCCCAGTTATGCCTGTCTCTTTATGGGGTATGTGGAATATTCTTTGTTCCAGTCCTACTCAGACCCCCACCCACAACTCTTTTTTTGGTGCGTCAATGACTGTTTCAGTGCCACTTCATGCTCTCATCTGGACCTGGAAAAATTTATGAATTTTGTTTCCAATTTCCACCCCTCCATCGCTTTCACATGGTCCATCTCTGACACTTCCCTTCCCTTCCTTGACCACTCTGTCTTAATTTCTGGTGATAGACTGTCCACCAATATCCATTACAAGCCTTCAGACTCTCACAGCTACCTCGACTACAGCTCCTCAAACCCTGCTTCCTGTAAGAACTCCATCCCATTCTCTCAGTTCCTTCGCATCCATCTTATCTGTTCTGACGATACACTTTGCAAAACAGTGCTTCTCACGTCTTCCTTCTTCCTTAATCGAGGTTTCCCACTCACAGTGGTTGACAGGGCCCTCACCTGTGTCCGACCCATCTTCCGCGCCTCCACCCTCACATCTCTCCCTCCCAGAAACATGATAGGGTCTCCCTGGTTCTCACTCTTCATCCCACCAGCCTCCGCATTCAAAGGATCATCCTCTGCCATTTCCACCAACTCCAGCGTGATGCCACCATCAAGCACATCTTCCCATCACACCCTGCTGTCAGCATTCTGTAGGGACCGTTGCCTCTGGGACACCCTGGTCTACTCCTACATCATCCCCAACACCTCAATCCCCTCCCATGGTACCTTCCCATGCAATCGCAGAAAGTGCAACACCTGCCCCTTTACCTCCCCCTCCTCACCATCTAAGGACCCAAACACTAATTTCGGGTGAAGCAGCACTTCACTTGCACCACCTTCAATTTGGTCTACTGCATTTGCTGCTCCCAATGCGGTCTCCTTGACATTGGAGAGGCCAAAAGCAGACTGGGTGATCGCTTTGCAGAACACCTTCGTTCTGTCTGCAGGCATGACCGAGACCTTTCTGTCGTTTGCCATTTCAACACACCATCCTGCTCTCAGGCCCACATGTCCATCCTTGGCCTGCTGCAATGTTCCAGTGAAGCCCAGTGGAGGAACTGCACCTCATCTTCCGATTCGGCACTTAAGAGCCTTCCGGACTTAACACTGAGTTCAACAACTTCAGACCATGAAAACTCTCCTCCATCTCCACCCCTTTTTGATCCCCCCTTTTTTCTTACTTATTTTTATTTTTTAATTTTCACTTTTTTTTCCCACTTATTTCCATTTTTATTTTTAAATTAATTTCCATTTTTATTCATTGTTTTATCCCCAGCTTTTAGCCTTTTCGATCTTTTTTCCCAGTGCCGTCCCCTCCCCACCCCACCCCCACTAGGGCCATCTGTCACTTTCCAGAGTGCTTACCCTGGTCCTGCCATCATCACATTCAGCTTTCCACTCTTAATGTCTCCTTTAGCCAGTACCACCACTATTAACAACCCTTTGACCTTTTGTTTATGACATCTTTCACAATCTCTCCTTAGCCTCCACCTATTGCTGGCCTTCTATCCAGCTTCACCTGTTCCACCTCCTCTTAAACAATATACATTTCACCACATTTCTACTTCCCTTTGGCTCTGAAGAAGAGTCATGCGGACTCGAAATGTTAACTCTGTCTTTCTCTCCACAGATGCTGTCAGGCCTGAGTTTTTCCAGCGTTTCTTGTTTTTGTGACAATGATTTTATGATCATCATTAGGCTTTTAATACCAGATTCTTATTGAATTCAAATTACACCATCTAACGTGGTGGAATTCGAGCCAGAGAATTACCCTGGGTCTCTGGATTACCAGTCCAGTGACAAAACCGCTACGCCACCGCCTATCAGCTAGTTCAGGGGAATATTTCCCAATGTCAAGCTTCACATTAAGCTTCTATAGTAAATCAGATCTGCCCATTTTGATTCTGAAGACTTCTTAAATCCTCTGAAGTTATTTTTTCTCTTCCTACTTCTCAAAAAGACTCAGTGGTTAGCACCACTCCAATATGAAAATAGTTCACAGTCAGTAGTTACAATTTTTTCTGCACATTCTTTACGAAACAGATTTTAATTAAGAATTGTATCTTCCTCTGCTAATGCCTGGATGTTGATTCAGGGCGATCTTCCATCCAGGTTTAATTAGAATTTTGAGACAGCTTTTAGCCATCTGCTGTATTTCCTAACAAATTTAAGGTTATTATTTACACAAATACAAGACATTGGCACCTGTGGATACGAGAGGTTTATGAAAGTCCAATAAATGCTTTGCAGTCAGCTCTAAAGAGTTATTAAAATTTATTCATTTTCAAAGTTAATGCTTATTTTAGGACCATAAATTTTACCTGCATTCACTGACTGCTGTCAAAGGCAAATGTACATTTTGCATGACATTGCTTATGTCGAGTCGGAAAATACGCTAAAATGGGAGGTGTGTTGTACCATGATAAATTAGAGAGAGAGGAGGCGGCAAGAAAGCAACGTAACAATAAGGGAAGTAGTGGTCATGGTGTGGCAGGAAGAGACAGAGCACACAAACTTGAGCATGTGCCAGCAGATAAGGCTAGAGGTTGTGAAAATAATAAAAAGGCAAGAGTTAAAGACACTCTACCTGAATGCCCGCAACATGCGCAATAAGGTAGACAAAAAGGTGGCACATATGACCTAATTGCCATTACAGAGATGTGGCTGCAAGGCAACCAAGGTTGGGAACTGAATGTTCAAGCATATTTAACATTTAGGAAGGATAGACAAAAAGGAAGAGGAAGTGGGGTAGCACTGTTAATAAAGGATGGGATCAGCACATTCATGAAAGAAGATCTTAGATCAGAAGATCAAGATGTGGAATGGGTGGAACTAACAAACAGCAAGGAGCAGCAAACACTGCTTGGAGCTGTTTATAGGCCACCAAATAGTAGTGGTAATGTAGCACGGTATAAATCAGGAAATTGGAAGTCCATGTAACATGGGTAATACAGTAATAATGGGGGACTTCAATCTACATCAGCGCTAATGCTATGGAGGGCAAATTCCTGCAATGTATACAAGATGGTTTTCTCAAACAGTATGTTGAGGGACCAACTAGAAAATGGGCTATTTTAGATCTAGTGTTGTACAATGAGAAAGGATAATTCATAACCCTGTGAGAAAGGAGCCTTAAGAGAAGAGTGACCATAATATGATAGAATTTTACATCAAGTTTGAAAGTGATATAGTTCAACCCAAAACTAGAATCTAAATCTCAACAAAGGAAACTACAATTTATGTGCAAGCTGGCTGTGGTAGATAGGGAAACTACATTAAAAGTTATGACAGTAGACAGGCAATGGCTAGCATTTAAAGAGTTAATACATGGTCTACAACAGATTTATATCCTTTAAGGCACAAAAACGCAGGAAGGAAAAGTGATCCAACCATGGTTAACAAGAGAAGTTAAGGATTGTAGTAGATTAAAGGAAGAGGTTTCTAAAGTTTCCAGAAAAAAAAAGATTAATCCTGAGGATGAGGAGAATTTTAGAATTCAGCAAAAGGAGACCCAAGAAACTGATAAAAGAGAAAATAGAGCATGAAAGTAAACTAGCAGGAAACATAAAAATGGAGTAAAAGCTTATAAAGGTACGTAAAAAGGAAACGATTATCCAAGACAAATATGGCCCATCACAGGAAGGGACAGGAGGATTTATAATAGGGAATATGGAAATGGTAGAGAAACTAAACAAATACTTTGCATGTCATCAGGGAGGAGGATACAAAAAACTTCCCTGAAATACTAGACAACCAAGGGACTAGTGAGGTCGAGAACCTAAAAGAAATTAGTATTAGCAAAAATATAGTGCTAAAGAAATTAATGGAACTGAAAGTTGACAAATCCCCTGGATCTGATGAACTAGTGTGTTGAAAGAGGTGCCTGCAGAGATAGTGGATGCACTGGTGGTCACCTTACAAAATTCTTTAGATTCTGGAATGGTTACTGCAGATTGCAAGAATGCAAATGTAACCCCACTGTTTAAGAAAAGCAGGAGGGAGAAAACAGGGAATTACAAACCTGTTAGCCGGACATCAGTAGTAGGGAAAATACAAGAATCTATTATAAAGGATATGATAACTGGGCACTTAGAAAATAATGTTAAATAATGTTAGGATTGGACAGAGGGATTCATGAAAGGGAAATCATGTCTGACAAACACGTTGGAGTTTATTGAGGAGGTAACTAGCAGAATAAATAAGGAGGAACCAGTGGATGTGGTGTATTTCAATTTTCAGAAGGCTTTCGATAAGGTCCCACGCATGAGGTTAGTAAACAAAATTAAAGCACATAAATTGGGGGTAATGCACTGACATGGATTGAAGATCCGTTAACGGACAGAAAACAGTGAATAGGGATAAACGGATCATTCACAGGTTGGCAGGCTGCGACTAGTGGGGTACCGCAAGGATCAGTGCATGGGGCCCAGATATTCACAATCTGCATCAATAATTTAGATTTGCGGACCAAATGTAATATTTCCAAGTTTGCTAATGACAAAAACCATGGTGGAAATGTGACTTGTAAGGAGGGTACAAAAAAAGCTTCAAGAGGATTTAGACAGGCTGAATGAGTGGGCAAGAGTATGGCAGGTGCAATATAATGTGGAAAAATATGAGGTTATCCACTTTGATAGGAAAAATGGAAATTCAGAGTATTGTGCAAATTGTGAGAGACTGGGAAGTGTTGATATCCAAAAGGATCCTGGGTGTCCTTGTTCATAAATCTCTGAAAACGAACATGCAGGTTCAACAAGCAATTAAGAAGGAAAATGGTATTTTAGCCTTGTTTGCAAGAGGATTTGAGTACAGGAGTAAGGAAGTATTGCTGCAGTTGTATAGAGCCTTGGTGAGACCACACCTGGAGTATTGTGTACAGTTTTAGTCTCCGTCCCTCAAGAAGGATATATTTGCCATAGAGGGAGTGCAACGAAGGTTCACCAGACTGATTCCTGGGATGGCGGGATTGTTCTATGAGGTGAGATTGAGGAGACTGGGCTGTATTCTCTGGAGTTTACAAGAATGAGACATGATATTACTGAAGTGTACAAGATTTATACAGGGTTCCGGAGGGTAGATGCAGGAAGGATATTTCCCCTAGCTGCGGGTGGGGGGAGTTGAGAACCAGGGAGCAGTCTCAGAATAACAAGTAGGCCACTTAGGGCTGAGATGAGAGGGAATTTCTTTAGTCAGAGGGTGTAAATCTTTGGAATTCGTTGCCCCAGCAGGCCGTGGAGGCTCAGTCATTGAGTATATTCAAGGCAGAGATTGACAGATTTCTGCATATTAAAGATATCAAGGGTTATGGGGATAGTGTAGGAAAATTGCGTTAAAGCGGAAGATCAGCCATGACCTCAATCAATGGCGGAGCAGGCTCAAGGGGTGGAATGGCTTAATCCTGCTCCTATGCTTCCACGTTCCTATTTTCCTTAAACATTATCAGACAAATGCCACTGGGGGCTCCATCACTCAACAACATATGACCAGGCTAAAATTATTTAACACTATGTTCTTTTAATGCATTAAATTTAGGTTAAATCATCAGCATTAACAACAACAACTTCCATTGATATAGAGCTGTTAATGTATTTCTTAACTATAGTAGGGCTATTATTTACAGCCATATCTAAATGCACAGAGTAGTATATAAGAGGCTTATAATCTTCAAATGGAAAAACGTCAAGGCGCTTCAGAAAAGCATAATCAAATAAAAATGGATGACCTTCCTTCCTGCACTTCTATGTTTCAATTTCTTCAATGCACCCCTGAATTAGCTCTAGTTAGAACCTCTGATTGTGACCTGTCATTCAGCGTCAGTGTTTACCCTCAAGAGTTTTCTGCAACCAAGTCAAAAGAGAAAAGATCAGGGAAAAAAAATGACCAAAACCTGGAACAAAAAAAAATGACAAAAACATGGAAGTGCAGGAAAAAAGGTCATACATTTAGGAGGGCAGAACATATTGGAGGCTTTGGAGAAGAAATGGAGGTTGGAGATAAAGCCGTTGTTTGCAAAATCAGAGAAATACAGGGTGGGTTTTTGATGTAGGGAGTGACAGCAATGGTTTTCAAATTGAGGGTGACAGTACCCAAGGAGAAGAAACCATTTACAAAGACAAGTCATGGGGATCAGTAAAAGAAGTTGGATGCTCAACAGTTTCGTAGGATTGGGGCCCAGAATGCAAGGGCAGGGTTGAGCCAGAATTAATCAATTAATCACTGCTTTAAAAAAAGAATGCTGAGAGGTTTTGCAACCACTTAAGTGCTGACTAGAGCCAGGACTGGCAGGGTGAAGAAAACGAACACATGAGAGATCACTTAGACGATCTAAGCTTTTCTCTGTAACAGATGGATATGACAGATGCAATGGGTAAAATGGTCGGAGAAAATAACTGCATTTGTTGCAACAAGCCAAGAGGTTACAGCATCACTTAGATAGGAAGTAAAGAAAAGGCATTTTTCTAATATTGCTTTGCCCGCGGTTCAAAATTGCATGTTACCAGTTGTTTTCCTGTGTCATTACACAAGGAGAGAAATAAAGTGATGTGACAGATCATGAAACAAAATGAACCAGGGAATGCAGAAGTTTTACATTTGATTCTTATTTCTATATAAGCTCTTATGTGTATTTATGTTGCAACTGCTTATGCAAACTTGCTGTGCTGTGCTGCTCCTGTGGCCTAACAGTCCACCAACTCTGTCTCATCTCACACATAAGAACAGGGCACTTGGAAAAGTTGCTAAGGGGCAGCCAGCATTTGTGGAATTTTCCCCAAGCCTTACACAGTGCTTTCAAAACTGTGGACAATGACAGGATTTTTTTTCAACAAAACAACATCCTTCCTTTTTTAAAAAAGCTCATTAAAACAGCACAGTAAGTAAATACAACTCCAGAACAAATTGCACTTAATGAGAACCATAAAATGCCTTTACCTTCTATATAAGGGTTCTGTGATGACATGAATCAACTGGCAGAGAGCAAGTGCTATAGATTTGTGTGAGGTGGCATAGAAAGGTGGTATTTGATCCATGATGCACTGTGCATGATACCAATCACCAATCTTTAGAAGAGCTTCTAATAATCCAAGCTTCTGATTATCAGGAGGCTGAAAAGTATTAATCGTTTCAATTTAATACCAAGGGAAAAATCATGCAAAACGATCAAACCGCAATTACAGTTAAGATTTGCTTACCAACAAGAAAAAAAAACCAACCACTGATCAAGTTATCAAGGTTCTCAAGTGGAGTAAACCAAGGATTTCACGGTTCCATCTTCTACATTTTACTTACAAATTTTGCAGGATACATAAAATTATTTTATTTCAAGACCAGGTACACTGTTCCCTCAAACTGAAGCATTAATGCAGCAATGTCAGAGATAAGGGACACTAGCTGAAGCTTTAATCGACCAAACTCTTGATTTTAGTAATAGAGCATTTAGAGGTGTCGCATATTGCCCAATCAAGTGGAAGGAGAGCAAAATGAGGGCGGGTTTCTCATTCAGCCACTATCATCTACTTAACAGCTAACAGAAAGCAACATGCATAATCCTGCTCTGTGCTGAATTAAATGATCTTATCAACATTTATTTCTATTATATCCTGAATTCTCAATCAAAAATGCTGTACACAAAATAAACTTGAACCAACTGCATAACACTGAGTGACAAGTTGTTGGGTCATTAAAATCACCTTGCAAATCAAAATAATTAATAGATTTACTGTGCTTTATTGAATCTCAATGAATATCCAAAAACTGAATTAAATTGAATCAAGTACTCAAAAGTGAACATTCTGAGAAGATAAATGATACAGTTTTTGAATGCATGAACTCTGACTACGCCATTTTGCTTTTCGGTGATCAATCATCACTTTGGACCAAACATTTGGAGCCATGCTGAGTACTTGACTACTTCACATTTGCATTGAAAAAACCACAAGAAATGAGAACAGGTCAAATAACAAGGGTGGACAACTAATTACCTTAGTGAATGATTAAATTATAATTTCAACTCACTTTTTCATTCTTTTCTTCCTCTTTCTCTTTTTCCTTCTCTTTTTCATCTGGCTTATCTGCAGAGAGTACTACCAAAGTAAGCTTCCGTGCAATTTGCTTAGCTTCAACTATTTCACGTTTGTGGTGTTCTAGAATGTTGGCATCCAACGGAAGGAGCTGGAAGAGCAAAAAAAGACAGTCAATTAAAATTACAGTTGTTGAGCTGAATTGCTAATAATGGTGGCAGTCAAAATGAGCACCTGGTGTACCACCACGTCACATAAGATAGAAGGTCCTAGTGGAATTCCACACCTGTGTGTAATTAGATGATCCCATTCATGCAGCATTTGGGGCACGATAAATAGAATTCAGCACCCGTGGCCCAAAATTAGCAAGGGTTCCTGATCACAATTCAATAAGGACTTCAGAAAGCACAAGTGTGAATGCTGAGGCAAGATCTGAATTGGCAATGCCCATTACAGTAAAATAACTATCCAACACTTATTACTACAACAATGGCAAATTGAACATGAAATCTATGTGCCAGCACTTGCCAGTAGAATTGTAACTCAAAATGAGTTGGTATCAGCTCAAAAGGAAGATAGAAAATTGCATGAAAAATACATTCCACAAAGGTACAATGATACCATAAAATAATGTAAATATAAAGTCCTAATAATGTAACAGATAAGAAAACTTATAACATTTTAAAGACCTGGGCTTTTCACTTTTCCCTTCCAATTTTGTGCTTACTTTATGTTTACAAGATCATGTTGCCCTCCTCGCAACTCTCGCCCAACCTGGCATCGCAACAATGTTCAATACCCCTACCACCCCCTCTCCGACAGTGTTCACCTCCCTCGACAATACTCATCGCTCACCACCTTTCCTGATCATACTCACACCTCCCCTACCACCACAATGTTCACCCATCTCTCCCAAATCATCTTCTGGAATCCCTAGTTCCTGTCCAGCTAAGTGTTGGAAGACTCAGCAATGTCAGGAGTGTTGGGGAGACAGGGGGTGCAAATGATCATTGTTCACTTCCCCTCACCCCCTGACAATGCTGGAGGTGAAGTGGGGGAGGGTGAGCACTGGCGGATGCCCAAGAGATGGGGGAGCAGTGTCAGGGGTTGTACAATGTCAGGAGGTGAGGGAGGGTTGGTGACCGTTGTCAGGTGCTAAGCAGAGTTCAACCATGTCAGGGGACTATGGGGATGAGCAACATTGTGGGGAAGGAGGAGGTGTGAAAAATGTCAGAAGGTGAAGGTGAGGGAGGGGGGGGTGAGCACTGTTTAATGGCTGGCACGGGGGGTGATGAGCATCATTGTGGAGGAAGGCTGTGCAATGTTAGAGGCTGTGACAGGAATATTTAAAAACACTAAGTCAAGTAACAGAAGTCAAGGGGTCTATCTTCAGTTCATGACAAGAAAGGGGACACAGCTTCGCTGGAATTATGATCACTACTTGGCCTCCCAATTCTGTTCATCGCTGGATTTAAACTGGAGTCAGAACTGGAAGATGTGAAATCTCCAGCGTAAAATGCTAAGTGGGCAGTTTAAAATCACAGCCAACAGCGGGCACTCCCATTTTGCCACTGGCCCAGGCCGGATGGTCTGTGCCAGAGTGATTTACAGGAGAAATCCAATCAGACTTTGAGTCCATTCCGCCTCACTGCACAGCAATCCAGTCAGTCCATTCTCCCATTCTAACCCTGCAGCCCTGCAAGTGCCAATCCATTTGTTTTTTTAAATCATTCATCATCTCTGCTTCCAGCATCCTCATGCATAAAAAAGTTTTCCCTCACATTTCCCCTTCACCTTTTGTCCAAATCCATAAACCTTGGAAACTATATAAAACATTAGTCAGGCCACAACTTGAGTGCTGTGCACAGTTCTGGTCACCTCATTCTTGAAAAGGGTATAATTGCACTTGAGATGGTACAGAGGAGGTTTACATGAATGTTGACAGGACTGGAAAATTGCAGCTATGAGGAGAGTTTGGATAGGCTGGGGCTGTTCTCCTTTGAGCAGGGATGGAGGGGAGATTTGATTGAGATCTATAAAATTGAGGGGCCCAGATAGAGTGGATAGAAGGGTCTATTTACCTTAGCAGAGAGCTCAGTGCCTACGGGGCCTGGATTTAAAGTGACTGGTAGAAGGATTAGAGGGGAGGTGAGGGAAAGATTTTTCACCTAGAGCATGGTTCAGAAATGGAACTCTCTGCCTGAAAAGGATGCTGAAGGCAGAAAACTTCATATCATTTAAAAGGTGCCTGGGATGTGCTATAATCTGAAGGGCTACAGACCAAATGCTGGAAAGTGGGATTAGGCCAGGTGGCTCATTTTTCGGCCGATGCCGACATGATAGGTCAAGTGGCCTCCTTCTGTGCTGTAAACCTTTTATGATTCTATTCGAACATTCCTACTTTTGTACCCAATGAACTCCAAGGTTCTGTACATTTTGTGAACTGCTCTCTCAAGTACAGCCTGCCACATTATAGGATCCATGTCCCTCCGTCCCTGTGCTCTTTTTAGAGCTGGAATTCAGTATCAGCTATTGAGTCTATTTTGCCCCTCCCTATTTCTTCTGCCAAAATGCAACAACCCACGCTTCTCTGTATTAAATTCCATCTGCCGCCTGTCTGTCCTTTCTATTAGCCTACATACTATTGCAGTCAAATGGCATCATTCTCACCATCAGCCACACCAAGTTAGGAATCATTGTCAAATTTTGAAATTTCACTTGGTACTCCTATATTTTATAGATTCACTGTTTCCTGTCCATAAGCCAATTTTTTATCCAAACTGATGGTGACTCTCCTATTCCACAAGTATCAATTTTATAAACCAGACTTTTATGTGGTACTTCATCAAAGGCTACTTTAAAACCCATATAGAAAATGTCCCTTGTTTTCCGTTCAACCTTCTCTGTTACTTCATTAAAAAATGTAATTAGATGAGTCAAGCATGATCTGCCTTTTACAAATCTGTGCTGACTATCCTTAATTAACTCAAACCTCCCCAAGTGCCTGCTGATTTCTTTTCCCCCCCAATCGTTCCTAAAACTTTACCCACCGCTGATGAGCTGACCAGCCTGTAGTTACTAGGATTGTACCTTACACCCCTTCTTTCATAAGGCTCTCACATTTGCCACTCTCCAAACCTCTGGCACCTCACCTGTATCTGGGCAAGATTATGGCAAGTCCTTATTCTATTTCCACTCCCATTTCCTTATCAACCTGGGATGCAAGCCATCCAGATTGAGCAACTGATCCATTCTAAGCATAGCAGGTATTTCCAGTATATTCTTCCTATCAATTTTCACCCCATCCATTACTGTTACCAACCGATATTTTTTTAGAATTCTCTTCCCTGTTAGACATAGATACAAAGTACTTATTAAGTATTCTCATCTTGCCCTGCACCTCTAAACATTTATCAACCTCTTTGTATCTAATAGAACCCACTCCACTTTAGTACCTTGTTACAATTCACATGCCAGATGATGATTTTTCGGCTTGCTTTTATGCCATTCCACTCTCATTCTCTTTTTGCCAGATATATTTGCTTAATTCTTTATTTTCTTGCACGAACTAGCTTTTCTGATTGCTTACCATGCTGTACTTTACTTTTGATCAACCAATACACCCACTTAACTATACGTCTGGCAAGAAAGTGTGTGTATCAGAAGATCTCAACCATCTTTTCATATCACAGCACACAACTCAAAAATCTCCCAATTCCATAAGCTGACTATATCACATAAAATGTGAAAATAATTCTAAGAATATATACAGACCAGAAAGATTTGAAGTTGCGTCCCTTACATATTGTACAGTAAAATTCAATCAATTCCTAAATAGATCACTTCAAGGTCTACATAAAATTTTCTACTTGGTTAAAAAAGGTAAATGACACTGGTATAATGAGAAGATGGATATGGTTAACACAGATAACAATCCTGAAGTAAGAAATTGGATTAAAATGATCCATCTCAATCAAGTCATTTCCACACCGCCACAAATTTCTTCACATGTACATATTACTTATTACATTGGACTAAATACTAAATCTAAGGTACTATTAAATCTTAAGACATTTATGTCACTAAAATAAAGTTCAAATGACTAATTTATCTATTAACAGCAACATTTCAAAGTGCTTACACAAACACGTGGAATTGCTGCTAGCACAACTTTAATGTCTACTGTAATGTAAAAGCTATGCATCAATTTTGTGAAATATTCACAAGCAAGGAAACCTAAAAAAGTTCGAATCAAGGCTGATGCTCCAGTGCAGTACTGAGGAAGTGCTGCATTCTCCTTTTGGATATGGAAGACATAAAACTGGGGCCCCATCTGCCCTCTCAAGTGAATGTAAAGACGTCCTATAGTACTATTTCAAAGAGTAGGGGAGTTATCCCTGATGTTCAATCAATATTATAAAACAGGTTGTCATATTGCTGTTTGTGGGAGATTGCTGTGTGCAAATTAGCCGCCACGTTTCTTACATTACAACAGTAATTACACTTGAAGAGTGTCTCATTGGTTGTAAAACACTTTGGGATATCCTGTGGTCATGATAGATGTTATAAACATGCAAGTATTCCTTTTTATTGTTATCAATGGTTCTTCATCGTAAAAGCTCACTTATCTGGGAGAACTCAATACAAGTGACTAAAATAGATTTCTCCCTTCAGGAATAGTGAATCACAACTAAACCTATTGTAAGTGCATGAGAAATAAAATGAATGCTTAATGTCAAAATCCCTATGAAAATATTTTACCCTGTGCAAAACTTGCCACATGCCATTATTTGAAAACTGTAACCCAAGGTGTTCCACTGTAACTTTCTTTACAACATATTACTATCTTTTCTAAAGAAACTTTAAAGGCAGTTTTTGTCACCTCATTTCTTTGGGCTCGAGTGGCTCAAAGTCAATTTTTCCAGTGAGTCTCACAGATCAAAATCCCAGTTTCAATCCATCAAATTAAATGATATTGTTGGGGGGTGCAGGCAGGGGGAAAGGTGTTGGCCTCAGCATCACTCATTTAGGAAGTAGTTGATATCATGTGGAGTGAATCAGTTGGCTCAAGTGTTTATGATGTGGCAGATGATGTGTGCCAAGCGGATCAAATCCACAAGGGAAACTTGGTTGCACTATCACAACGGTTTTGCAAATTTGTATTTATTATGAGATGATGTACGCACTGAATTCAGAAGTAATAAGTCCAAGACCTTTAGAGATTTTAAAAATTAAATGAAAATATTTATTAACAAAAGAAAAAAGTTCAAGCACCTGTAAGGCTACAATTACTTACAACTATAATAATTGCTAAAATTCCTAAATCACCTGACCCCCAGCTACATACTCCCTTTAAGGCAACAGTCCAAAATAGATATTACATTTTAAACACACACAGCAAGTTAACAGTGACCATTTGACAGTGGAATTCCAAATGGTTTTTCTCCAACCATAGTTAATTTACATAGCACACTTATGCATAAACGGCTGAAGGTTTCTTGAAGGCTGTTTCACAAACTCCTGTTAGACCTTAGATGTCCTTTTTCACATATCCTTTCTTTCTCTTTTATGTATGTTTCTCTCTTTTTAATATGTAAAGTTCATTGTTCTATATATCTTTGAAACTGTATCTCACCCACAATATGAACAGTATGATGAATAAACGGGAAGGGTTACATCAGTTAGTTAGATGAAAGGAAATTCAAGTGGCAGAACCAATGGGATACATCAAAACATCTTGAGAGGTGAGGGAAGAAAGTCAAGGCTGTTGAATGATTGCTGAGAAATTTTAATGCAACTAATAATTGATGCAGTTCAGAGAAAAAGTCTAGTTAAACATGAGAAAGGAATAGAAGGATATGCTGCTTGGATGGGATGAAATGGCGTGGCTAGCAGCTTTTTAAAAAAAATATTCATTCATGGAAAGGCCAGAATTTTTTGCCCATCCCTCAATGCCTTTAAGAAAGTGATGGTGAGCCATCTTCTTGAGCCACTGCAGTCCTTGTGGTGTAGGTACATCCACAGTGCTATTAGGGAGTTCCAGAATTTTAGTCTGGTGACAAGTGAAGGAGCAGCGCTGTAGTTCCAAGGCAGGATTATGTGTGGCTTGGTGAGAAACTTGCAGGTGGTGGTGTTTACATGCAGCTGTTGCTCTTGTTCTTCCAGCTGGTGGAGGCCACAGGTTTGGAAGGTGCAATCAAAGGAGGCTTTGCAAGCTGTTGCAATGCTTCTTGTATATGGCACACACTGCTGCCTCTGTGCACCAGTGGTGTAAGGAGTCAATGTTTCAAGCGTAGATGGGTTTCCAATCAAGTGGGCTGCTTTGTCCTGGATGACATTCAGCTTCTTGAGTGTTGTTGGTTATGCATTCATACAGGCAAGTGGACAGCATTCCAACACACTCCTGACTTGTGCCTTGTAGGTGGTAGTTAGGCTTTGGGAAGTCAGGAGATAAGTTCACCACAGAATTCCCAGCCTCTGACCTGCTCTGATAGACACAGTGTTTATATAGCCAGTTCAGGTAGGTTTCTGCTCAATAATAATCCCCGAGATGTTGATGGTGGGGTATGCAGCAACAGTAATGCCATTGAACATCAACAGGAGATGCTCAAATTTGCTCTTTTTTGGGAACAGTCATTGCCTGACACAGCTCAAGCCAGAAGATTGCATGCAGGCATGGACTTCTTCAATGTGAAGAGTTTGCAAACAGTACTGAACACTGTGCAATCATCAGCAAACATTCCCACTTCTGACCTTATGATAGAAGGAAGGTCATTGATGAAACAGCTGAAGATGGTTGGGCCTCAGCCATGACCCTGAGAAACTCCTGCAGCAATGTCCTGAGGGTAAGTATCTTCCTTTTGTGCTAGGTATGGCTCCAGCCTCTTGACTTCAGGTTGGCTGAGGCTATTTAATGCCACACTTGGTCAAAGGCTGCCTTGATGTTAAGAGCAGTCACTCTCAGCTCACCTCTTGAATTCAGCTCTTTTATCCACGTTAATTGATTTTGAATCTGCCAAAGAACTCCCTACAAGTGATGTCAAAATCATTAAGTTAAGATTATAAAACTTCCCATGATGGCAAAACTATCAACATCTGGGATTATTCTTAAAGGAAGCAATGCAGTATCAGTTACATTTTGGTCATCAGCAACTTTAATCCCATTTTCTTCTTCTTTCGTGTAGCTATAGGAGCAGAAGCTGTCAACAAATTTTTAATGTCAAGTTCCCTAACCAGTCCATTACCCTGCTGGAGAGCAAATGTAACTCCAGGATGTGGCCCTCAAACTAAGCCAGGGGCAAAATGTTATTATATGCTCCATGATTTGGGCAGATGATAATCGCCTGCTCAAGGTCATGTTATATGGAGAGCTGACCACTGGTAAATGCAAGACAGGGCCCCCACGCAAACGTCTCAAAGACTCCCTGAATAAATCACACTGTGTGCCACATCAACCATCGTCAGTAGGAAATGCAGGCCATAGATCCGCAATGCCTGGAGATGCCACATCAGGAGCGCGACAGACACCTTTAAGAATCAGCGAAGAGGCAGCATGAAAGAGAAATGGAGCGGAGGGATAGATCCAATTGCCCATGTACCTTCACTTGCCCCAGCTGTGGGAGAATCTGACAGTCATGGACAGGCCTGACTAGCCAGCAGCAGGCCTGTAACCAGTGAGAAGAAAAATACAGCCTCGCAAAAAATCTTAGTCTGTGAAGAAATGCTAAGAAAGTTTGGTCAGGATTTCTGTAGTCGCAGACAGGCAAGGTCTTTGTTGTATAAAGGTCAGGCACAGAAAGGGTTAACGCGACTGGATATAATTCTGCCCACACTGTGATATAAAGGAACGCATGACCCGAGTCTAGAGGGGCAATCTTGGACTGGTCAGAGGAGTGTGTAAATGCAAGCATGAAAACAGCTCCGAGCTTGGACCTTACTATATGTATATAGTAACCACAAGTTAATAAACACTTGCTGTTAAACTATACAAGACTCAGAATCTCTTCATGAGACCTAGTAAACTATTCACAACATCTTACAACAGTTTTAAAGTGCTACTTGTATATCAGGCCAGGTCCAGTCCACATTCTATTGCAGGTTTGTCTGTATGCTCCAGGGAAAATTAAAGCCTGGTTGTTGAAATGTTGGATTGGAGACAATGCATTTATTTGGGAGGGTATTTTCTGCCCAAGTTTCCCTCCAGGTTTTATCAGCGTAACGGAGTTGGAGATGTTCAATTCATGCCCAGAGGGCATTTCCTAGTGCCATGTGGCAAGTTGGGGGTTCTTGAAGGTGTCTATGGATGGGGAGGTTCAAGGTGCTGCTGATGAGTTATTTCTCTGCATGTTGCTGCATTTCGTCAAATGGAGGGTGGGATGACATTTGAGAGGGCTGGTAATCACTTAACTCAAACTGATCTCAGAATTCCAGAGATTATCCTCATTATCAAGTGAAGTTGTACCTCCATGTGTTTGGTATGAAGACTCAAAGCCCATAAAGGTGCCTCAATTATTTGCATCCTTAAGGGGTTTTTAATGTAGCATTGTTACCCGTCTTGCTGTTACAATACTGGAACAATTACCTGAGGTACTGATTGGGACACCAATACATGACATTTCAATTCATTATCACATATCTGACTATTATTTTTTGTAGTTCAAGTGAAAACAAGAATTCTTGATGTCAAGTTGGGCACAAAATAAAACTGTACTCCATCTTGGATTTTAGAGAATTGATAAAAATTCATGACATTCTCAATAATTAGTTCACTTACATGCACATAAAGATCATCAAGTTCTATCAAATTGTTTTGTAGTAGTATCGCAGCTACCCGATAAAGTGAAGATGGCGTCTCTCCATTTGGTTCCTTAAATTTAAAAAAAAAGCTTGACTAAGCAGGAAAAACTTGCTTGTTCACAGTACTTTGATTCTTCACTAAAGTTGACAATAAAATTCAAAACATTTATTCAACTCATCTTAAATTAAATTCCCACATTAATTTAAAAGCTTAAGCAATAATATAAAAGTCTACTTTTAGATCATAGAATCAAATTGTAAACTTCAATTTCACATTCATTCAGAACACTGCAGATGACTATTTTTGGTTCAGTTCACTTTTCTTGACATGCACAAGATCAATTAATAAAAAGGAAAAGTAGCCAGAAAGCCAGGTAATATCACGTTTTTTTTATTTGTTCATGGGATGTGGGCATCGCTGGCTAGGCCAGCGTTTATTGTCCATCCCTAATTGCCCAAGAGAAGGTGGTGTGCTGACTTCTTGAACCGCTGCAGCCATGCGTTGTACAAACACCCACAGTGTTGTTAGGAAGGGCATTCCAGGATTTTGACCTCGTGACAACGAAGAAACAGCGATATAGTTGCAAGTCAGGATGATCTGTGACTTGGAAGGGAACTTATGTTCCCATGAATCAGAGGTCACACATTTGGAAGGTGCTTATCATTATTAAATGCATGGTTTCAATCGTGAGAGTGAGACATTGGAACTTCATGAACATTTTTTAAACAAACTGATTTAAGAAACAAACAAGAAAACAGCAATAATTTCTCACATCATGGCCGAACTAAGGCATATAACTGTGCAACTAATGACAAAGTAAACTATTAAATTCTGGTGATAGTCGTCTTAAAGGAAAAACATATCTACTCTAACTCTAACCAAAGGGAAAAGTGCTAAGCAATGTAACAAAAGTTCAGTTAAATGTTATACAACCTTTCAGTTAGACATTTTATATCGTTGAATGCAGGTACTTACCTCAGTTTTGAGAGGCTGTCTTCTCAACACCTTTTCCCACAGTCTAGAACTAAAAGGCATCAGCTGAGCAGTTCTACAGTGCAGGAGGGAGGTGAGAGAATATACCATCAAAACAATAAGTACCTCCAGTCAACATCAAATCAACTTTTTTTAAAACTTAAATGGCCATAAAATATAAAATAAACTATGCACAATAAATAATTTCAAGTTGAAACATTCACAAACAAGGCTCACTGTCAGTATAGAGTTAATCACTATTCAATGTTAATGCTAGGGAGCCATCAATTAACTCAATCACATACCACTATTACAGAACATTTAAGCAAATCAACTTAAACGCTTTAAAAAAAGAATATTTTTCTACAGTACCTGATAAAATTTAAATTTGAAGCCCAAAATATGACAAAGAGTCTGCAGTTCGCACATGTACATGTAAGATTCTATCAAAGGTACAAAAAAGTCATCATGTTCTGGCCTACATTCATAAACTTCTAGGATAATATCCAAAACCCTGTTTGGATCCAGATTAAAGCAACCTAAAAAAAAACCAGGAAAATCTAATTAGTTCAGTTAAAGTTTTGTAATACTGCTACATCTGAATATCGGGTGCATTTTACTTTGAAATAGATATGATAAAAAACGGGAAAAATTTAGTTCCTCAAAAAAAGAAACTACTGAATTATCTTGAGGGCAATTACAAAACTGAAAACAAAAATCAAAAGCAAATAAACTCAGATAAAAATGTTTTTCAGCTTAACAAGTGCCTTGATTCTTCTTGTTATTTGATGGGTATGTTATTTGCAGGGCCAGAACTATTCTATTAGCTAAGCAAAATCTAGGCCTCAAAGGGGATGTCATCACTAGTTAAGCATCATTTATGGTCACAAAATAAGAGGTAAAATTATATAATTGTAATGATAACGGCAGGCTTTATTATATTAATTTTAAAAATATTTTTAAAACAGTTATAACCAAAACAAACAACTCTCTGGTAGATTACACGGTTGATCCTCCATTATCAGTTATTATAGAGGGGACTCATGGGGGATAATCAATGTTCTCAATCAAAATCCCAAACTTTTGGTCCTAAATGTACTGATGCATCAATACCCTAAATAGGGGGAACAAAGACAAGCATAATCCATACAACAAAAGAGAAATAAATTCAGGTTCACATTTAATGATCTATTTCTGAGGTCTCTTTCAGTTGTGCTACATTACCTATAAGTGATTTGATGTTTTCTAGTATTAGGTCACTTGTGAGATTTCCGGATAAGTCTTGGCCCAGCTCAGTAAAAAGCTTTCCATAACCTTCATTTTCTTCTCTTAACAAATTAAACTTCTGCTGCTTATAACTAAGAAAGAAAGTATGTGAATAAGTTATTACAAAATTCCATACATGATCACATACTTGCATTTCTTCTTAATCTTGAGTTCTACTCAGAGGCATGCATACACACAAATCTTAATCAAGTTAAAGGTGTGAGCCTTGGACTCAATCTCTCTAACCAGCTATTGAATATTATACAGCAACAGCCTGAATAACCGTTTTTTTGCCTCACATGCCACAGAAAAATGTTTTATCTTCACCTACTATGTCCAAACAGTCAGTCAAAATCAAAAACATTATGCGGCACATTGAGGTTATAAACCAGTTATACAAATTGATGCACTCCAACAGAGTGCTTCAAATCATATTTGCATCAATACCAATTATAAACAAATTGAAATGGTTCAGCAAATACTGATATTGTTCACTACTTAATAACTAAAGATGCAGTTTCAAATGTGTAATGAATATCGAATTTAACAAACCTGTTGTGGGTTCTCTGACAACCCAATATTTTGGGCAATTCAATATGTAAGTTGTGTCTTTTTTGCCACCTTTCTTTCTCTTACATGAATTCTTGCGGCGATACAATTGGATGCATGCCAATTGCTCTCAGTAACTGATAATTAACAGGTCTCATACTTGAGTCCAGAATGAGTGCTGGTGTACTGTTTGACCTCATCAGTCTTCAATTTGTACATATTTTATATACTATACAATCATAATGTATCTACATCTATGAGATGTGGTTGTACACACTACTGTACCTGTGTTCAGAGTTACATATTCCTCAACGATTGATACTTACCATTATAATTACCTATAAGGTCTTCAAACATTAAGTGGCACCATGACTCCTGCAAGATTAGTTTCCCAGTTTCATTTCTGTAGATGCTGTTAGTTAAGTTTTTAAATTAAATTTAGACTTTGTTCATTTTTATATTTACTTTGTTCCAACTGTCTCCATAAGCTTCAGGCTCTCACCAATCAAATGTTAGACCTTCCTGTCCTGAACCTTGCAAACCTCGAATTACAACCTTCTTATTCATTAGTATTAGGAAACTGATTTCTTAACTTTAAAAAAATTATAGCACTACAAATAGAATGCTATGTAAGATTATATTTATAGCATAATAAGCAATTTTTTAAAAACGGTCATTTGACTGTGCCAGCCAACTTTCAATTTAGTTGCAAGCTAATGAGTAGGCATGGGGGTGCAATGCTATGCTGCTGGGACAGAATGCTGAAGTGGCAAGCCTCCAGGCTATACAGAGCCAAGACAGACACAGATGGAGGATTCCAGGGGGGTGCAATAAAGATTGTAGTTATGTAGCTGTCAAGAGAGGGGGCACAAGCACAGAGGTCGGCGGTGGGGAGAAAGAGATAAAGAATAGGGTTTTAGGGTCAGACTGATTGGGGTGTGTTAGCTTAAGGGAGGAAGGAGTATACAGCTAAAGATGTTAGATTGTTGACAAAGAGCAGCATCTGGAAAGATTCTTGGTTGGGATGGTTCAGGGGATAGAAAACAGACTGACTGAATGGGTAGGAGGGAAGAAATAGGAGGAGAGGGAGTCTGACTGACTTAATGAGGAGAGTAGATATATCATGAGGGAGGACTTACATGGCAAGGCTAAGTGACTAGCTAGGGGTTTGAATGAAGATTCAGAGGTTGGAGAAGGAAAGGATGAAGAGGATCACAGGTGATGGAGGAACTGATGGTGGTGAGGTGCAAGGCAATGGAGCAGTTAGTGTTATGAAAACCAACCCAGCATTGAATTGAATGTTTACCTTGTCCACTATAATCTAAGGACAAAAAAAAGACAACAGATGTGTGATGTGAGAGCCAACAATACAGAATGGAATTAGGGGAGCAGAATAAGGGTCAGAGAATCACTTGGTGATGGTGACTAGCAGAGGAAGGGGGGTCAGCAAATGAAAAACAAAGCAAACCAGTTTCTGGAGAATGAACTGCGTGAAGAGATAGTGCCAAGTGAAGAGATAGAGTCAGTATCAGCGAGGGCATGGCAACCAAGTTGGAGAAAACAGTGTCAGAGCCAACTGGACTGATCAGTTCACACTTAGATTATTAAAAAAAAACACATCCTTGTACTTCCATTAGCAATGGCATCTTCATACACATCACCCTGCAGAAGTTACAGAATTATGATCAGAAACAGGAACATGGCCCAGGGGCATCAAGGCCAATTTTAGCATCCCTACTGCTACCCCAGCTGAGATCAAATTACTTGACACAGATTAAGTAATTGAACCAGAAGCCCTTCTGGTTTATAATTACCAAATGAGTAATCTGAATAGCACAGAATATGCTCATTAATTTATCAGTTTCTGACCCAGCTTGTATAGTATTGTCCATAATAAGTATTATAGGCGGGAGTATAAAGTTACAAAGGGACAGTGATAGATTAAATGAGTGGACCCTGTCACTGTACAATTGGGAGACACGTTTACAATATAAATCTAAAGTTGAAATTTCTACATTTCAACTTCTTAACTAGGTAGCAGGAAAATGAATTGGTTGAAAAATGCAACTCGATGATCCACATTAAGCGTCAACTCTCCATGATGGAGAAGTTTCATTCAACTACTGAAACATTTTTAAAACTATATGCTTAAATGTTCAGTCATTTAAATGGTAACATTTTAAATTACCAACTCTTAAACTTGTACAGATTTCTGCTCAAGTGATTTTCAACTTTGTGTATTTCCTAAATTTAATACAAATTCTTGTGAAAGTTTCCAAATAGAATAACCTAAAAATTAAGCCTCTCGACTGCAGTAACAGGGCAGCTTAACAGCTGATTTAAAAGTCCCAATTAAGAATTGAAAACAAACAATCTCCCTTTAATTTAGGCCTTGCTATTAAAAGGCCTGACCAATCATAAATGGAATACCTACTCCACAGTTGCTCGTCTTATTTTAGAAATTTTCATGGCGCATTAAGGCTCAAATTAACTAACTTCTCTCATTTAAAAAGTTACCTCAGATCTAATGATTGAAGTACAAGTATTTATTTGAACAATTTAATTGGACAAGGACCCCACCCTGAATTGATATGGAATGAGAATAAGTTAGAACCTCCTGAACGTTGAGTAATAGCAATATGTCCATCACGATAATCCCAGTTTACGTTTTTCCAACCACACAGGGAAAAAAAAATGACGACTTACAATAGTTTGGTTTTGATTTTAACAGATTTCTGGTTGAACTGCTGCGATTGCTTTACAAGTCCAAGAGATTCCAATGTCTCTGGATCCAGTCGCTCCTTGAGAACTGTATCTGAAACCAAAAACTGCAAAGAACATTGAAATAAGTTTTTCTTCTGGCACTTCAACTATTTATTTATCACTACTGCATGACTAACTTAACAGTTTGTTTCAGAGTGCAAGCTAACATTGCAAATACAAGTTAGAAAAAATACTCCATGACAGTTGAGTTGATGAGCACAAGTGAGAGAATGAATACTTGAGCACAGATATATGACAACGCCGCAAGTTTAAAGAAAAATTTAAAGATACAAAGCCGGGGGTGGGAAGTGAGATTTTCTCCCTCTTCCTCCATACATACCTGCACTAATGTTTGACCATCAGCACACTCAGCTAATCTAATTCTCGAGTGACTCAAACTGTCAGCTAGCCATCCTGTGATTTATGGGCCATGCACCATCATTTTATGGGGGGGGACGCCAGAAGAGTTCATGTGAGGAGTATTTGGAAACTTAAAGAGAAAGGAGGCAATAATGCAGGGTAGCGATGTGGGTAATGATAAGTAGAGCGTGACAGGAAGGGACAGAGCACACAAACATAAGAGTACACCAGGAAATAAGGTCAGAGTGGGAAAAAGTGGTAAAAAAGACATAATTAAAAGCTCTTTATCTGGGCACACGCAGCATTTGTAACAAAATGGATGAATTGATATTACAAACAGAAATGAATGAGTATGATCTGATAGCCATTTCACAGGCATGGGACTGAATTTTGCCATCGGCGAGCAGGAGGCAGGGCCCGCTCGCCAACGTGCAAAATGACGCGGGATGAGTCGGGGGGAACTCTCGCATTTGGGGAATTCCCCCCCCCACCCACACAGGAAGCGCATAGCGGTAGGCAGAAAATTCTGCCCATGGTTGCAAAGAAAGACAGGAAGGAAGGAAAAGGAGGTGGGGTAGCTGTTAATCAAGGATGAGATCAGCACAGTGCTGAGAAATGATCTTGACTCAGAAGATCAAGATGTAAAATCAATTTGGGTGGAGATAAGAAATAGCAATGGAAAGAAGTCATTGACTTATAGGCCCCCTGACAGTTGCTACACTGTATAAATATACTGAGTATAAAACGAGAAATATTAGGGGCTCATAAGAAAGATACCACAATAATCATGGTGGATTTTAATCTTCATATAGATTGGACGAATCAAATTGTCAAAGGTAGCCTGAGGATAAGTTCACAGAATGTATTTGGAGCAGTTTCTTAGAACAACACATTCTGAAACCAAGTAGGGAACAGGTTATTTTAGACCTGGTAATGTGTACTGAGGCAGGATTAAATAATGACCTCATAGTAAAAGATTCTGTAGGTAAGGGTGATCAGGTAACATTCAGTTTGAAAGTGAGAAATTTGGGACTCTTAACTAGGGTCTTAAACTTAAATAAAGGCAATTACAAGGCTTTGAAGACAGAAGCAATGGCAGACATTTAAGGGCATATTTAATTTCTCTCTGAAAAAATAGATTTCATTGAGAAAGAAAGATTCTTCAAGAATGCAGCATCCATGGCTAACTAAGTAAGCTAGGGATGATATCAAATTGAAAGAAAAGATGTACAATGCTGCAATGATAAAACTGACAAGCCAGAAGATTGAGAACATTTTGGAAACCATCAAAGAACAACGAAACAAGGGAGAAACTGATGTACGAGAGAAAACTAGCAAGAAATATAAAAACAGACAGTAAAAGCTTCTACAGGTATATAAAAAGGAAAATAGCTGCGACAGTGAGCAATGATCCCTTAAAGGGAGAGACTGGGGAATTAATAATGGGAAACAAGGGTAGAGACTTTGAACAAGCATTTTGTCTGTCTTCACAGTAGAAGACACAAAAAGCATCCTAAAAATTGTAGAAAAGCAGGGGGTTAAAGGGAGGGAGAAACTTAAAACAATCACAATCACTAGACAAGGAGTACGAGGAAAACTAATGGGACTAAAGCCAGGCAAGTGCCCTCGAACTGTAGGCTTGCACCCTATGGTCTTCAAGGAAATTACTGCAGAGATAGTGGATGCGTTGGTTGTAATCTTTCAAAGTTGCCTAGATTCTGGAAAGGTCCCCATGAATTGCAAAACCACAAATGTAACACCACTATTCAAGGAGGGAGACAGAAAGCAGAAAACTATAGGCCGAACACCTGTCTAACACCTGTCATCGGGAAAAATGGTAAAGTCCACTAAAGAAATAGAATCAGGACATTTTAAAAGTCATAATACAATCAGGCAGAGTCAACATGTTTTTTTTAAGGGAAATCATGTCTGACAAATTTATTAGAGTTCTTTAAGGATGTAACAAGCAGGGTGGATAAGGCCAGGAAACATTTTCACAGTACCCCAAATGCCAATACAACCATAAACCAAAATTTCTAATTCCTGCTAAATCCCAATCTGAATTCCAAAGAGCTGTTAACAGTCCCACATTATTTAAGACATGCATTATATGGATGGCTATTCAGTCCATCTTGTCTGTGCTGTACAGATCAATCCAAAAACTAAAACACCATATTCCACCCACACACCCCACCCAATGCCCTGGGGTGTTTTAAATGTGCGTCTGTTGTTCCCTTAAATGATGCAACAATCTCTGCCTTACATACACACTGCTGCAATATATTCTATTTCTATAAAATTAATGGTTAATGACCTAGTGCCAAATCCAGATGACAATATTAAAATATTCAATTCACACATACGACTTCGGAGCAGTAGGTCTTGAGCCTGCTTTGCCATTCAATAAGACCATGGTTGATCTGATTGTGGCCTCAACTCCATATTCCATTTACCCCCAATAACATTTAACTCCCTTGTTAGTCAAGAATCCATCTACCTCTGCTTCTAAATATTCAATAACCCTGTCTCTATCACTCTCTGGGGAAGAGAGTTCCAAAGCTTCACAGTCCTCAGAAAAAATTTATTTTCATCTCTGCCTTAAAATGGGAGACCCATTATTTTTAAATTGCATCCCCTAGTTTTAGTCTCTCCCGTAAGGGAAAACATCCTTTCATCATCCACCTTGTCTAGTATCCTCAAGATTTTTACGTTTCAATAAGATCACCTTACAATCTTCTGAACTCTCATGGATACAGACGCAGTCAATCCAACTTTTGCTTATAAGGTAACATGTCCATCCCAGGTATCAGCTGAGTGAACCTTCTCTGAACTATTTCTAATGTATTTATATTCTTTCTTAAATAAGACGATGGAAACTGCAAACGGTACTCTAGATGTGGTCTCACCAGTGCCCTGTACAACAGTAGCAAAATATTGCTACTTATATATTCCATTCCTCTTGTAATAAATGCCAACGTCCCATTTGCCTTCCTAATCACTTGCTGTACCTGCGTACTAACTTTTTGTGATTCATGTACCAGAGCACCCAGATTCCTCTGTACCTCAGCTGTGCAATCTTCCTCCATTTACATAGTTTACTGCTTTTCTATTCTTCCTGTCAAAGTGGACAAGCTCATATTTCCCCACATAATACTCCATCTGCTAGATTTTTGCCCACTCACTTAACCTGTCTATGTCCTTTTGCAGGCTCATGTCCTCTTCACAACTTACATTCCTACCTACTTTTGTGCCATCAGAAAATTTAGCAACTATACATTTGGTCTCTTCATCCAAGTCATTGATATAAATTATAAATAGTTGAGGTCCCAGCACTAATCCCTGTGGCAGTCCACTCATCACATCTTGCCAGCCCGAAAATAATCCAATTATCCCTGCTCTGTTTCCTGTTAACTAACCAATCCTCTATCCATGCTAATATGTTACTCCCGATACCATGAGCTCTTATTTTGCACAGTAACCTTTGATGTGGCACCTTGTCAAATGCCTTCTGGAAATCCAAGTACAATATATCCACATTGCTTGTTACTTCCTCAAAGAATTCCAATAAATTAGTCAAACATGATTTCCCTCTCGCAAACCCATGTCGACTCTGCCTGATTGCATGGAGCTTTGCTCCACTCTAACCTCCTTAATAATAGATTCCAGCAATTTCCCAGTAACAGATATTAAGCTAACTGGCCTATAGTTTCCTGCTTTCTGTCTCCTTCCGGTCTTGAATAAAGGAGTCATGAAGTCATGAGTCTCAGTATGACAAATTTATCTTCATAGTTACGGTTTCTCTTCCATGTTTTCCAAAGCTTTTAATATATTTCCTATTACAGATGTGCAAATTGCACTAACTTCAACCTAATCACTGTCTCAATACAAACGTACTACTTCTAATCTCTTGTATGTGGTGCATCTGTTTACAAAATGCCATTCTTCCTTATTACTTCATCTACCTGCAATGGCTTTTCCATTTCAACCTCTATATTTCCCTGTTTAATGTCTTTACAGCAAGTGAAAACTTTCATTTTGTTTTCATTCCAAAATACATTAACTCACACTTTTCTCCATTGAATAGTATCTCCCACGACCCACCTATGTCATAAGATGCTGTGCAAGGAGAACACAATTTCACGTACTCTGCTACTAATCAGTTTCGCAGAGAACACTGTGCCCTCCAATTCAAAGAGCAACATCACAGGAGATCCATAACTGTATCCCTGAAAGGCATTTCTGCATCTATTTCAGAAAACTGCAAAGAATCCTCAAAACTGAGAGGTATTCTGTTTGGGGCTTTCCCCTTTGCAAACTGTTCATTTATGCAAGCAAAAATACCCCCACTGATTTCAGATAAAAACTTGAGAGCTTTGAGTGGAATGTTGCTTCACAACTAATTCTTCATATTAAAAAGCATTTTTATCAATCAAGTTGACAGTTAATCAGACATTTGCAATGATCAGTACTGCAACTTGTTTACTGTAGTGGCAATTACCGTGAAAGGGCCTTCTCTCCAAATTCAGGTGTGATTCTACATTAATCAGAAATGAGCACAAAACATTCACAGAGCAATTTCACCCCCTAGTGGATTCTTACTGTTGTAGCTAACTGGGTTTTTATTTTCCAAACTGACAGAGAACAGCATGGCAGATGCATCAGCCCAGTATTTGCTGGAGTTGGGACACCTCTCAAATTGTTTCTGGACCTTCGATTCAAGAATGTTTTGCCTTAAACGGAAACTGATAGTGACAAGAGTGTCCTGCAGTCAGCATCACTCTGAAGCAGTATGGGAAGAGTGTCCTGCAGTCAGCATCAAAGTCTGCACTGGAGTGCTGCTTTGGAGTTCGGTGACGAGGGAACTAGGTGATCCATGAGTACCGTGAGTACGGTCGGGTAAATATTTACTACTTTTATCGCTTGTAGTTTTTAAGGTCTTATTTTGTGGTTCATCATTTGTAAGGGCTATATTCTGTAACAACAAGGACCAGGGAAGAAGGGCCCTAGAGTAATTGATATTGTTTGATATTAAGTATCTTCCAAAAGGTTTAGCTTAATTTAATGGGGTAAATCATGGCAGGAAAGCTCAAAGGAATGGTGTGCTCCTCCTGCTCTATGTGGGAAGCCAGGAACACTTCCAATGCCTGTGTGTGCGAGAAGTTTCTCCAGCTGCAGCTCCTGGAAGCCTGGGTTTCAGAGCTGGAGTGATGGCTGGGAACACTGTGGAGCATCCACAAGGCGGAGAATATCATGGACAGCATGTATAGAGAGGTGGTCACACTGCAGGTGAAGAGTCCACAGGCAGGAAGGGAATGGATTACCACCAGGCAGAGCAAGAGGACTAGGCAGGCAGTGCAGGAATCAGCTGTGGCTATTTCCCTGCAAAACAGATATACCGCTTTGGATATTGTTGAGGGGAATGGCCTCTTGCGAAAGCAACAACAGCCAAATTCATTGCACCACAGCTGGCTCTGCTGCACAGGGGAGGTGTAAAAAGTGTGGGAATGCAATAGTTATAAGGGGTTCAATTGTAAGGGGAATAGATAGGCATTTCGCAAACGAGACTCCAGGATGGTATGTTGCCTCCCTGGTGCTAGGGTCAAGGATGTCTTAGAGCGGCTACAGGACATTCTGAAGGGGGTGGGTGAACAGCCAGTGGTCATGGTACACATTGGTACAAATGACATGGGTAATAAAAGGGATGAGGCGCTAAAAGCAGAATATAGGGAGTTAGGAAGTAAGTTGAAAAGTAGGACCTCAAAGATAGTGATCTCAGGATTACTACCAGTGCCATGTGCTAGTCAGAGTAGAACTAGAATATATCGGATGAATATGTGGCCGAAGAGATGGTGTGAGGGTGAGGGTTTCAGATTCCTGGTACATTGGGACCGGTTCTGGGAGAGGTGGGACCAGTACAAACTGGATGGGTTACACCTGGGCAGGACTGGGACTAATGTCCTAGGGGGAATATTTGCTAGTCTGGTTGGGGAGGGTTTAAACTAAAATGGCAGGAGGATGGGAACCTATGCAAGGAGTCAGAGGAGGGAGAATCAAGGACAAGAACAAAAGACAGAAAGGGGAACAAGAAAAGTGATGGGCAGAGAAATCAAGGGCAAGAATCAAACAGGGCCTCAGTGAAAAATAGCGGGAACGGGACAAGTAATGTTAAAAAGACAAGCCTTAAGGCTTGTGAAAGGAGCATTCGCAATTAACTGGATGAATTAACCATGCAAATAGATGTAAACAGGGATGATATAGTCAGGATTACAGAGACATGGTTGCAGGTTGACCAGGGATGGGAACTGAACATCCAGGGGTATTCAGTATTTAGGAAGGACAGACAAAAAGGAAAAGGCGGTAGAGTTGCATTGCTGGTTAAAGAGGAAATTAACACAATAGTGAGGAAAGATATTAGCTCCGACAATATGGAATCTGTATGGTAGAGCTGAGAAACACTAAGGGGCAAAAAACGTTAGTGGGGGTTGTATGTGGACCCCCAAACCACAGTGGTGATATTGAGAATGATATTAAACAGGAAGTTAGATTCGCATGCAATAAAGGAACATCTGTAATTATGGGTGGCTTTAATCTGCATATAGATTGGGCGAATCAAATTAGTAACAATACCGTATAGAGGGGGAATTCCTGGAGTATATACGGGATGGTTTTCTGGAGCAATACGTTGAGGAACCAACTAGAGAACAGACCAGTCTCAACTGGGTATTGTGTAATGAGAAAGGAGTAATTGGCAATCTAGTTGTGCGAAGCCCCTTGGGGATAAGCGACCATAATATGATAGAATTCTTCATCAAGATGGAGAGTGACATAGTTGACTCTGAGACTAGGGTCCTGAATCTTAATAAAGGAAACTATGATGGTATGAGGCGCGTGTTGGCTATGATGGATTGGGAAACGCAACTTAAAAGGATGACGGTGGACAGGCAATGGCAAACATTCAAAGAGTGCTTAGGTGAACTGCAACAATTGTTTATTGCTGTCTGGTACCAAATTAAATTAGGAAAGGTAGCAAAAACCATGGCTTCAAAGGGAAATTAGAGATAGCATGAGATCCAAGGAAGAGACAGCTCCAAGGAAGAGACATACAAATTGGCCAGAAAAAACAACAAACCTGAGGAATGGGCAGTTTAGAATTCAACAAAAGAGAGCCAAGGGATTGATTAAGAAGGGGAAAGAGAGTACAAGAGTAAACTTGCGGGGAACATAGAAACTTTTACAGTCAGTTTTTAATCGGTATGTGAAGAGGAAAAGATTGAAGACAAATGTAGGTCCCTTAGTCAGAAACAGGGGAATTAATAATGGGGAACAAAGAAATGGCTGACCAACTAAATACATTCTTTGGTTCTGTCTTCACAAAGGAGGACACAAATAACATACTAGAAATGTTGGGGGACACAGGGTTTAGTGAGAGGGAGGAACTGAAAGAAATCAGTATTAGTAGGGAAATGGTGTTGGGGAAATTGATGGGATTGAAGGCCAATAAATCCCCAGGGCCTGATAATTTACATCCCAGAGTACTTAAGGAAGTGGCCCTGGAAATAGTGGGTGCATTGGTGGTCATCTTCTGAGATTCTATTGGCTCTGGAACAGTTCCTACAGATTGGAGTGTAGCTAATGTAACCTCGCTATTTAAAAAGGGAGGCAGAGAGAAAACAGGGGATTATAGACCAGCCAACCTGACGTTGGTAGTGGCGAAAATTCTAGAGTCCATTATAAAAGATTTAATAGCTGAGCACTTGGAAAACAGTGGCAGAATGGCTTTACAAAAGGGAAATCATGTTTGACAAATCTACTGGAATTTTTGGAGGAAACTAGTAGACTTGATGAGGGGGAGCCAGTGGATGTGGTTTATTTGGACTTTCAGAAAGCTTTCGACAGAGTCCCACATAAGAGATTAGCATGTAAAATTAAAGCGCTTGGGATTGGGTGCAGTGTATTGAGATGGATAGAAAGCTGGTTGGCAGACAGGAAACAAGGAGTAGGAATAAACGGGTCTTTTTCGGAATGGCAGGCAGTGATTAGTGGGGTGCCGCAGGGATCGGTGCTGGGGCCCCAGCTATTCACAATATATATAATGATTTAGATGAGGGAACTAAATGTAATATCTCCAAATTTGCAGGTGACAGAAAGCTGGGTGGGAGGGTGAGCTGAGGAGGATGCAGAGATGCTTCAGTGTGTTTTAGACAAGCTAAGTGAGTGGGCAAATGCACGGCATATGCAGTATAACGTGGATAAATGAGAGGTTATCCACTTCGGTAGCAAAAACAGGAAGGCAGATTATCTGAATGGCTATAAATTGAGAGAGGGGAATATGCAATGAGACCCGGGTGTCCTCATACACCAGTCGCTGAAGGTAAGCATGCAGGTGCAGCAGGTGGTAAAGAAGGCAAATGGTATGTTGGCCTTCATAGCGAAAGGATTCGATTACAGGAGCAGGGATATCTTGCTGCAATTATACAGGACCTTGGTGAGACCACACCTGGAATATTGTGCAGCGAAGGTTTACCAGACTGATTCCTGGGATGGCAGGACTGACATATGAGGAGAGATTGAGTCCAACCAACTCAATTGTAGTCACTGGAGTTCAGAAGAATGAGGGAAGATCTCATAGAAACCTATAAAATTATAACAGGACCAGACAGGGTAGATGCAGGAAGGGTGATCCCGATGGTGGGGGAGTCCAGAACCAGGGGTCACAGTCTGAGGATATGGGGTAGACCATTTAGGAATGAGATGAGGAAAAATTTCTTCACCCAGAGAGTGGTGAGCCTCTGGAATTTGCGACCACATAAAGTAGTTGAGGACAAAACATTGTATGTTTTCAAGAAGGAGTTAGATATAGCTCATGGGGCAAAAGGGATCAAAGGATATGGGGAGAAAGCGGAAGCAGGCTATTGAGTTGGATGATCAGCCATGATCATGATGAATGGCAGAGCAGGCTCGAAAGGCCGAATGGCCTACACCTGCTCCTATTTGCTGTATTTCTATATTACATTCTGAGGGCAGCAGGGCATCTGAGACCTTGGTGAATGACAGAACCAGTGTATCGCCATAACCAATGAGATTTAAGGACTGCGAAATAAACAGGAAAGGCTGAGGAGTGCAAATTCCATGTCAAATGAGATACAAGAAGGAAAAATAAGGTTTAGAGAGAAAGAGAAAGAGAGAGAGAGAGATAAATAGACAGAAAGGAAAAGGAAAAAATGGCACTTTTAAAACAATTCACTATGTGAAGGAATGAACCTCCATACTTATATAACTGCTCACTTTCTGGACAAGAAAGATTGATGGGCAGTCAGGAAAACTAACCATGCAATTAAAAGGGTATTTATCCTATTACTACAGAACATAATTTTAGGAATTGAGTTTAATGGACAATTAATGCACAAACGCAGCAGTATCTTGAAAATCATGATAAGATTAAGGGCGAGATGCTGTCTCTGGGAAACTATTTGGGGAACTAATGGTGGTGCAGCGCAAATTAGCCACAAACTTACAGCAATCCGGATCACACAGGTATTTCTTCCTCGACACAATTTGTTGGATGATTTTCACATTATCAGCATGCATTGCTCACGCACCATTATTTTTTCCATAAATTCTGAACCATTGATTGTTCCCTTCATAGAATGTTTACAGCCAGCTGTGCTGACCTTGTCAGCTCTCTGCAGGAGCACCTCAGCTAGTCCCCACTCCCCTGCCCTTTCCCTGCAGTTCTGCAAATTTTCTCTCTCCAGATCCTTTTCTTTTTGAAAGCCCCAATTTTGTCTGCCTGCACTACACTCTCAGGTCATGCATTCGAGATCCCAACCACTCACAGCATAAAACATCAACTGCTTAATTCCTTACCAACTAGATCAAAGCAGATTCTCCATTTGCATTTAATCCCAACTTGATGTCAATTTCAAGGACTTTCCCTCACTGCACGGACCAGATCACACTGCCATCAGGCTGAAAAACTCTGCCCCTTATTTTTCATGCACACTTAGTGGAAGGAAAATAGAAAACTTCCATCTCAAAAGCAGAGCAAAATTGGCTTGAATCATCTGAGCAGCAGCAATTCTGAGCAGATTGCTGCTGCGCTCGAAGATTCACCTGACCTGACGCTGCAATGTGTTTCTGTTGGGTTCTTCCAACCCTGGCTGTCAAGAAAATGTGCAGTGAAGTGTCCCTCAGGGAACTCAGTCAAAGTGGAGCAGAGTCGGTGGGAAATTATTGCAGCACCAGCTGTTGTACGGTAAGCTTAAAGTTCCAGTCTGTTAGTGAATGAATGAGAAGGGGGTGGTTGAAGTGGGTACATGGATGAGGTGAGTACATGGTGAATGGGTTGATGGGCAAAAGGTAGTTAGAGGTAGCTGAGTCAGGTCCAGTCTGATGGGTTGTGTGATTTGTTATGTTACACCCAGACGCTCGTACAGGTTTAATCTATCCTATCCAGGTAAGCGGACTGTGGAACTGTCCAAAGTCTCCAACTTGAGCTCAGAATCAGAGACTTTCACACAGGGTCCCAGGGAGCAGGGGAATTGCCCGTTGAAGTTTAAATTTCTTGGGCAATTCCCACATAGGTCTGCACGTCAGGACTTCCACAGGGTGCTGACATGCATCTTCAGTTTTATGCCCAGTCTCCCATAGTCTGGAGGCAAGAAGATTTGGCCCACTATTTTTTAAAATGTTATTCCCAAACGTGGGGAGGTCTTTAACATACACTTTCTTGCATGATGGGTTCAGTGATAAGATGTGACCTGAAAGAACGGACTTAAATTCTGTTGCCAATACTTCTGATGCTGTGTCCCCCAATCTGAGGGTTTAATGGCAAATTCAGGATTAAGAAAGAATATTCACCAGGAATTAAGAAATATTTAGAATTTATTTTTGCAATCTTACATTAATTAATAAAATAAACAGGTCAGTTAATTTCTCCTCTGCCATTCAAACCTAAAAAGTGATCTAAATTTCTTCTTATACAAAAACTGGAAGGCAACATTTGTTTTACTTTTTATTCTTCTATTATACACTAACTGAAGAAATCTAATATGTTAACTTATATGCTTTTTATGTCTTGAAGAAGTCGAGTGAGAGAGTCTTACACAGATGAGTCAACTAGTTAAAGGGGCACTGTTGTCCTTCCAAAGGCAGAGGATCTTACTCCAGATTTTCAAACATAACATTGTGATGCAGGGAGAGATTGGTGTTTGGTCCACTAAATTAGTATGAGCTATTCCTTACCGAACTTTAGTTGGTAGAGAAAGGCAGGCTGATGGAAGCAGTACTGAGCTTTGAATTAGTCGCAAACAGAGCTTGCTATAATTGAAACTGTTTCAGTCAACAGTTTTTGTTTATGTGAAAAAGCAGCAAATGCTATAAACCTGCTGCTATAAAAATGCACCCAACTACCAAAACTTTTAAGGAAGTGAGTGTAAAATCACAATTCTCATAGACAAAGAAAGGGCACTTAGTTTGGCTTATTTGTCTCCACCCTTCATGATTTCCTCTTCACCAGTATATTGTTCCACAGGTACCAGTCTCTTATGAGCAACTCACCAACGTTGCCATTATTCATATTTGAGTCATGATGGTGTGTGTCAACATGATATCCCACAAGGCAATCAACATAGTTGAGCCCAATCCTGTTCTCACCCAATAAACACTTTGTAGCCAGAATCGCTAGCTAATGACCAGGACAGTGAACACATGCAATGAAGGAAATTCCAAAACTGCTCAGCTGTCATTAACTGATTAAGCATACAATTAGAATTCTATTCTTTTAACAGAGACAAATGAACATGGTAGGACTGGTAGGACTAAATGTCAGAACTGGTAATGCGAACTCTAAATACCATTGTACTCCTCAAATCTTGTATGTCAGCCACATAACTCCAATACATTCAAATTTAAATAAGTAGTCCTTTGAGTTAAACATTGGTGAATTCTAAAGAAATTAAGAAACATTACTGGCCGATTATTGGGATCTGTGGATTCACTGATTTAGCCTGCCAGTTGCATCATTAACTTATAAACCAGTGAATCTTGTCGTAGTACTCCATGAAATAACATCTTCAACCAAATGCCACACAGACAATATCGTCCACATTTCACTTGTAAAAGGTGAATGCCTCTCGTGAACTCACTAACATCCAAAACGTTTAGCTTCTCAATCTGTTTTGGCCTTGGCTGAAGTGCTGTGTCCTGTTCTGGGCACCACATTTGGGAGTTATGTGGGGTCATTGGAGAAGGTGCAGAATATATCGACAAGAGTTGGTCCAAGGATGAAGAATTCGGTTCAGAGGTTAGATTGGCAAAGCTAGGGTTGTTCTTGCTAGAGAAGAAAAGGTGAGAGGAGATTTGATAAGAGGGTTTCAAAATCATGAGGGGTCTTAAGCAAGTAGACTGGGAAATCTGTTTTCACTAAGAACCAGGGGGCATCAATTTAAGGTTATTAAGGCGACAACAGGACTTTTTTTAGTGCAGGGAGTGGTTAGGATCTGGAATACACTGCCTGAAAATGTGGAAGCAGATTGAACCCTTGCTTTCAAAAGGGAATTGGAAAATTAGTTGAAGAGAAAAAAATTTCAGGACTGTAGGATAAAGACATGCGACTGGGACAAACTGAGTTGCTCTTGCAGAGAGTCGGTATGTACGTGATGGGTTGTAATCTGTGATCTAATCATTATATTTAGATGACTTACTTCAGCGCCATCTTCAACTGTCACTCGTGTACAAAATTCATCCACTGAGAACTGCTGAGAAAGGTCATTTCAGGTTTAAGCTAATCGTCAAATCTGTCAGCTCTATCCAGGTGGTATACACATCCATTTTACAATTATCTGCCCTTGCACTGCAGAATTCCAAAATACTGCATTTCACTTTGGACTTGCTCGCCACAAATTAAGCTGTTGGATAATATGTTGCAACTTTCTAAGTGCTTTCTGTCAGGCACATTGTACCCTCACCCCTCCCATAGTTATCAGTCTTCTGTGACATAGCTCCTCATCGTTCAAATTCAGTGGCAAAATTGGTGACTATATTTTGTTGCTTATTCACTCCAGTTGTCCTGCCCACCAACCGTGGGGTTCTTTTCAAAACTCTCAATATGGTTTGTTAAACTTCTTATAGCCAGTTGGTGTAGGAGACCAGAAATCAATCTTTACTCAGTTTAGATTTATTCACAAAGCAGGAAATTACAAATATAATGCTCCTAACTCTACAACTCAAGCCTCACTTCAGAACTTGATGGCCATGGAAGATGGATTCATTATGTAGGCATACAGGTTGATTATCAACCTGTAAATCCTTCCATTTGATGGCAGGCAGTAAAAGCAGGAGAGTTTCTGGGTCAGCCATAGCACAGAAGGCAATGGCAAGCCATTGCAGTATTTGCCAAGCATAACCATGGATCAATCCAATGATCATTGGTCAAGTACACGGTCTCCAATGCCATCTTAGGACACAGTACCTCGAGGCGGAGGAGGAACTCTACAGCCCACCAGTGTCAATAAGTGTCTCGTTATGCTTCTGATCAAAACCAGATAAATAAACTAACAAATAAATTAAGAGGTTGACAGCCCCTTAAAGGGGCACTGAGTGTTTCTCTATATGCTCTTTTTAATGATCCATAAGCCAATAAACAAATTGACAAATTAGTAGCCCTTGAAGAGGCACTGTAATAAAAACAATACTTTGAAAAGAAACTCAGCAACTCAAATTAATCTGCTATTTCTGGGCCTGATGATGCACTCCAGGCCCTGCGACGTCCACCAGTCTCGGAAGGCCTCAAGCGTACTGGTGGGCACCCCATGCTCCCTCTCCAGGGACACCCGGGCACAGACGTAGCTACAGAAGAGTGTCTCTTTTCTTTTAAAGGTGTGGTACACTCAAAGTGGTGTTGAAGTTCTGGAGTGGGACTCAATCTCAACCTTCTGATTCAAAGGCAAAAATGTTCCTCACCAACTACAACTGACTCGGGTGTCTCTTCATATGTGCACAAATCATTATCCAATGAATGTCCTTTGCATGTGACCTCTTAACTTAAATTTATACAATTAACAGTTAACCTTGCCCATGTCTTAGACTTTTCCTCAACTGATTGATGGGAAGAATTGGCAACTGATGCACCTAAAAAACACTATATTTGACTATACAGCCAGCCAGGATTCAACTGGCCAAGCTGTTCCAATACAGCAATAACACTGGCTTCTACCCAGCTATGAGGAAAATTGTCCAGGTATTTCCTGTACACAAAAAGCAGGACAAATCCAACCTGGCCAATTACCACCCCATTAGTTTACTCTCCATCATCAGTTAAGTGATGAAAGGGGCAATCAACTGTGCTATCAAGCGGCTTAGCAATAACCTGCTCAGTGACACTCAGCTCCTGACCTCATCAAAGCCTTGGTTCAAACATGGACAAAAAAGCTGAACTCCAGAAGTGAGGTGAGTTTGACTGCCTGAGAATGGATTTTTAAAAAATATTTTGGCGAATATTGTGTAATTCTGCAAAGGCGGCTGGATGTCTGTGTGTGTGAGATTTAATTAAGCTGGGCAGAGTTGATTGGGGTCAGAGTGTCTGGGTATTTGGAAACATGAAAAAGGTTAAAGGTGTTAAGTCTCAGGCACAAGTAAATAGGTTAGATCCAACATTAACATTTTAGATAAAAACAAAAAAACTGCGGATGCTGGAAAACCAAAACAGAAACAAAAACAAAAACAGAATTACCTGGAAAAACTCAGCAGGTCTGGCAGCATCGGCGGAGAAGAAAAGAGTTGACGTTTCGAGTCCTCATGACCCTTCGACAGAACTTGAGTTCGAGTCCAAGAAAGAGTTGAAATATAAGCTGGTTTAAGGTGTGTGTGTGGGGGGTGGAGAGAGAGTGAGAGAGAGGTGGAGTGGGGGTGTGGTTGTAGGGACAAACAAGCAGTGATAGAAGCAGATCATCAAAAGATGTCAACAACAATAATACAAAAGAACACATAGGTGTTAAAGTTAAAGTTGGTGATATTATCTAAACGAATGTGCAAATTAAGAATGGATGGTAGGGCACTCAAGGTATAGCTCTAGTGGGGTGGGGAGAGCATAAAAGATGTAAAAAAAAAAAAATAAATAATTTTTTTCTTTTTCTTTTTCTCTTTTTATAATGGAAATAGGTGGGAAAAGGAAAATCTATATAATTTATTGGAAAAAAAAGAGAAAAGGAAGGGGGAAACAGAAAGGGGGTGGGGATGGGGGAGGGAGCTCACGACCTAAAGTTGTTGAATTCAATATTCAGTCCAGATGGCTGTAAAGTGCCTAGTCGGAAGATGAGGTGTTGTTCCTCTAGTTTGCGTTGGGCTTCAGTGGAACAATGCAGCAAGCCAAGGACAGACATGTGGGCAAGAGAGCAGGGTGGAGTGTTAAAATGGCAAGCGACAGGGAGGTTTGGGTCATTCTTGCGGACAGACCGCAGGTGTTCTGCAAAGCGGTCGCCCAGTTTACGTTTGGTCTCTCCAATGTAGAGGAGACCACATTGGGAGCAACGAATGCAGTAGACTAAGTTGGGGGAAATGCATGTGAAATGCTGCTTCACTTGAAAGGAGTGTTTGGGTCCTTGGACGGTGAGGAGAGAGGAAGTGAAGGGGCAGGTGTTACATCTTTTGCGTGGGCGTGGGGTGGTGCCATAGGAGGGGGTTGAGGAGTAGGGGGTGATGGAGGAGTGGACCAGGGTGTCCCGGAGGGAGCGATCCCTACGGAATGCCGATAGGGGGGGTGAAGGGAAGATGTGTTTGGTGGTGGCATCATGCTGGAGTTGGCGGAAATGGCAGAGGATGATCCTTTGAATGCGGAGGCTGGTGGGGTGATAAGTGAGGACAAGGGGGACCCTATCATGTTTCTGGGAGGGAGGAGAAGGCGTGAGGGTGGATGCGCGGGAGATGGGCCGGACACGGTTGAGGGCCCTGTCAACGACCGTGGGTGGAAAACCTCGGTTAAGGAAGAAGGAGGACATGTCAGAGGAACTGTTTTTGAAGGAAGCATCATCGGAACAGATGCGACGGAGGCGAAGGAACTGAGAGAATGGGATGGAGTCCTTACAGGAAGCGGGGTGTGAGGAGCTGTCGTCGAGATAGCTGTGGGAGTCGGTGGGTTTGTAATGGATATTGGTGGACAGTCTATCACCAGAGATTGAGACAGAGAGGTCAAGGAAGGGAAGGGAAGTGTCAGAGATGGACCACGTGAAAATGATGGAGGGGTGCATTGTTCCAGTGAAGCCCAACGCAAACTGGAGGAACAACACCTCATCTTCCGACTAGGCACTTTACAGCCATCCGGACTGAATACTGAATTCAACAACTTTAGGTCGTGAGCTCCCTCCCCCATCCCTACCCCCTTTCTGTTTCCCTCTTCCTTTTCTCTTTTTTTTCCAATAACTTATATAGATTTTCCTTTTCCCACCTATTTCCATTATAAAAAGAAAAAGGAAAAAAAATTATTTATTTATTTTTTACATCTTTTATGCTCTCCCCACCCCCACTAGAGCTATACCTTGAGTGCCCTACCATCCATTCTTAATTAGCACATTCGCTTAGACAATATCACCAACTTTAACTTTAACACCTATGTGTTCTTTTGTATTATTGTTGTTGACATCTTTTGATGATCTGCTTCTATCACTGCTTGTTTGTCCCTACAACCACACCCCCACTCCACCTCTCTCTCACTCTCTCTCCACCCCCCACACACACACCTTAAACCAGCTTATATTTCAACTCTTTCTTGGACTCGAACTCAAGTTCTGTCGAAGGGTCATGAGGACTCGAAACGTCAACTCTTTTCTTCTCCGCCGATGCTGCCAGACCTGCTGAGTTTTTCCAGGTAATTCTGTTTTTGTTTTTGTTTAACATTTTAGATAAGTTGCGTGGTTGTTTGAATTTCAATGGGGAATCAGCAGTAATAAGGAAGATGTTTGCATCTTGCAGGAATCCATAGGTAAATAGTAAGAGGGATATTATATTTATACTACTACAAAAGGAAAAACAAGATAAAAACATGAAAGATCTTAAGTTTGGAAGGGTTTGAGTTTCAAAGGGTTATGAGAACAATGGGACTGAGATGAAAGGGGATAAAGGTATATTAGAGTTACTGTGGATAGCTGTTTAGCTATTGAGCTGGAAAGCTGCTGAGCCGTCAAGCTGGAGCTGTTTGAGCTGTTGAGAAGTCTTGGGCTGCAGCGATCAATTTTATTCTGAAGTGAATTCCACAGCAAAGGGGATGAGGGTACAGGTCATGTGGTACACCTTTATTGAAGCTACAGCAGTCTGGCTTGTGAGATATTATTGGATTCCATATTTAAGTAACTGTAAGGGAGTAGTGCCTGGAAAATGTTCGCTTGAGGGTTTGACCAAGTAGAGAACTTTGGGGGAATGTTTTGTAAGACTAACCTTAATTTGTAACTGCAATCTTGTGTTTAAGTTTTCTTTTTTATGTTAATAAATCCTTTACTTTTAATTTTTAAAAACGCAGAAATGTTACTGGACCTCTTACCGCTGAGATTAGTACGTCGTCTTCTCATTATTAGAATACAAAAATAAAAGGTTGTGGCCCGTAAGCCAAGTTTCCCTCTGGGATTTGGACTATGCAGCAACAAACATCAGCTGTGGTTGTAACATTGCCCTTGACATCAAGGTAGCATTTGACCCAGTGTGGCACTAAGGCGCCCGTGCAAAACTGGAGGTAATGGGAATGAGGGGGAAATTCTTCACTGGTTGGTGTCATACTTAGCACAAAGCAAAATGGTTGTGGTTGTTGGCAGTCAGTTCCTGGACATCACTGAAGAAGTTCGTCAGGGTAATGCCCTCGGCTCAACCATTTTCAGCTGCTTCATAAATGACCTTCTTTCCATCATAAAGTCAGAAGTGAGGATGTCCACTGATGATTGCACAACGTTCAGTACCATTCACAACGCCTCAAATATTGGAGCAGTCCATGTCCAAATGCAACAAGACCTGGACAATATCCAGCCTTGGGCTGACAGATGGCAAGGAGCATTTGCACCACACAAGTGCCAGGCAATGTCCATCTCCAACAAGAGAGATTCTGGTTGTCTCCCCATGACACTCAATGGCATCGCTGAATCCCCCACTATCAACATGCTGGGGGTTCCATTGACTAGAAACTGAACTGGACTAGCCATATAAATACTGTGGCTACAAGAGCAGATCAGGAGCTATGAATCCAATGGCGAGTCACTCACCTCCTAACTCACCAAAGTCTGTCCACCATCTAAAAGGCACAAGGAGGAGTGTGATGGAATACTCTCTTCTTGCCTGGCTGAGTGAAGCTCCAAAAACACTCAAGAAGCTTGACATCATCCAGGTCAAAGCAACCCTCTTGATTGACACCCCTTCCACAAACATTCACTCCCTCCATCACCAACACAGCATGCACCATCTACAAGATACACTGCAGGAACTCACCAAGCATCCTTCGACAGCACCTCCCAAACCCACAACTTTTAGCATCTGGAAGGACAAGGGCAGCAGAAACATGGGAATACCACCACCTGGAAGCTCCCCTCCAAGCCATTCGTCAATCCTGACTTGGAAATATATTGCCGTTGCTTCACTGTCGCTGCGTCAAAATCCTGGAATTCCCTTCCTAACAGCACTGTGGGTGTGCCTATCCCACATGGACTGCAGCAGTTCAAGGCAGCATCACACCACCACCTTCTCAAGAGCAACTAGGGATGGGCAATAACTGCTGGCCCAGCCAATGAAGCCCACATCCCATGAATGAATAAAACAAAGTTCACATCTGGGTGCTTCTCAAGCATTTTCCAATGGGCAGGAGGAATGCACCTCAAAATCTTCATCTATCAGGACTTGGTAAAAATGTCAAATATCCTTGTAGGTAAATATAAGATATAAAACATGTCACTGAATTATACCTACTAACTAAGTTATCTGGGTGGCCTTGCATTCTGGTGATCTAAATACTATAAGATGGCAAGCATTATGTGCCAGGTCTGCATGCAATGCAGATAAACTTGTTAGAAACTTGAGTAAAACTTCCAAAGCTTAAAATTTTTCAATATAGACTAAGGATACTCACCAAACACGCTAAAACCAGCTGAGTAAAATGATCTCGTTTACTTTTTTCTTCCATGCAACTTGTTTCAATATCTGAAATTAACACTTGTCATTAATCTTATGACCTCATAATAAAATTGTACAAAATTAACATTCATTAAAATTTTTGCAAACAACATTTTTCTTTCTCACCTAGAACACAGAAAACATCAGCCAGGATGGATGACATGTCATCCCGAAGTTCCTGTAAATACAAATGGAAAAACAACCCATTAACATTGATGTTAGCTTTTCTGTAGAAAAGTAATTATTTTTCTGGGGATGAAGGGTGGAGGGGAAGGTAGGGCACCATCCCAATTTATCCCAGTTTTTTTTTAGAAACAGCAGCACATTTGCCTTATTAGAATTTACTGAACGAAAACGACAGAGATGCTCAAAATTCCCAGGTGAGAGATGTTATAACCAAAGAAAAAACACAGACTACATATCTCTCTCTCCCTGTTTACTGTCTGGGATTGAGCCAGGCTGCTCACAATCTTGCTGTCAGATTTGACACTGTGATGAGCTTCCAACCATACACCCACATCATCACCAAGAGCATCTCTTTCAACCTCTGCCCCTGATTCAGCTCATCTACTGCTGAAACTTGATTCATGGCTTGTTACCTCTAAGTTTGACACCTAGCTGGCATCCCATGCACAACTCTCCAAAACTCTGCTACCCATGTCCTTACTCACACTAAATATACACAACAGGATCACGATATAATTACGGAAAAGCAAGGCTATTCAACCCATCTCAACCCAGCCATCCCCTGAATTCACTCAATGCAACATCCAATTGATTTTTTCAAAATTCCAGGGTTTTCGCTTCCTCCATCCTGTTTGGCATTCTATTTCATGTTGATGACTCTTTGCAAAAGAACTTCCTGATTTAAATTCTAAGTCTGCCTTTTGTTAGTTTAAACCCATTTAAACCCATGACTCTTGGTTCTATTTCAGTTTGAAGTAGAGAGAAAACTTTGTCAGTGTTTTCTACGGTATTCATCTAATGCATTTGGAAAACAAATATTTTAGGTAAATACCAGAATTAATAATGTTCTTTCTTTCACAACTGGGTGGCATGTGAAAAATTGATGTTCGTCTTGGCAATAAGAAATTTCTTAAAACAATGAACTGCTCACTAAATTTCATGAATTCAGAACAAACAAGTTCTCAATGTAATTTACAGCATTCAACGTGCAAATTCTTATCCAAGCTTCCATTCCAAATAAACTAAATCAGTTTTGCCTACTTAACTCAAGGGTATCGAAACGATAGTATGCAAGTACGGAGTCTTGCTTCGAAATAAATAAAGGCTCAAGGGCCTTGGTAGCCAGTTTTTTTTTTACTGCCAATCTAAAAACATGGATTTCTGGATTTTTCAATTATGTTTGGAAACAAAACTCAAAACCACAAAATTTGGAGAAAGTAAAAACCCTGCTTTTGTTTTTGAATATTAAACCTGAAGAAAATAACCAAAAAACTAGTATTGTGTAATTAAGCAGTGGATCATTAAATTGCGAAAGGTGGGAAAAGGGACAAATCTAAGCATTCATATTTATTCAGGCTTTGGAGCTTGTGATTTTGCATTTCATAAAGCCAATGATGTTAAGTCTAATCCCATGACAAAGTAAGTCTCTCTATAATTCCACACTGTAAGATCCAGTACATATTCATGAAGGTGCAAATTCACAACAATCTCAATTCTATGGGTCAGTGGCTGGCAGCAAAACGACATGCTCACACCAAAAATTCTTTTAACTTGGACAATACTGGAAATTTCTGCCACTGAAATAGGGAAAAACCATTACAGCCTGTGAGCAATATCAAAGAATTCAAATGAAATTGTTGCAAAGTTCTGCTCTGAAAATTGGGTCCTGGGTTGTTCATACATCGCCAGTTGCATCACACAGGTTGTGTGCAAACTTAGCACACACTAGATAATACGGTGACACCCTCAATTAGGATTAACAGGGTATAGAAAAGTCTGTTTTTTTGAAAGGAGAAATAAATTAGATTTTTACTGATCTAAACTACAATAAAGAAAATTTTGTGGTGGAAATTAATCAGAAAATTTTGACCTATTTGCAAGCGATTTATCACAATTGCACATCAATTGTTCAGGTTTGCTTCAACTTCTAAGATTGTACACGTAATTAATTAACTAGACTAGTAATAAATCAGCACTGGTTGAGAAGAAACCAATTATTTCCAATGGTGATTGAAAAACTATGACAATTCTAAACAAAGTTGGTTTTGCATGGAGAACATTAAAATGCTAAGTGACAGCAGAAAACTATTGCTTATAAACATTTCACCAAGGCTTTAATTCAAATCAGAGGCAAAGTAGTGGATACTGCATGAAGCTAAAGATTTATGTATAAGTGTGACATCACAGCCTATTCTTACATTAAAAAAATGGGTTACATAACCAACCAACTCATGATTGCGTGGATACTGGAGGACACCTTCTGAAAACAGTTGCAACAGTGCAACTTTTCAAAAGTGAGAAAGTTTGATCCTTAAATGTACTGTTACTTTATCTAAATTTTAAAAAATCAGAGTTTCATTTACTTTACTCTATTTTCGGAAGTTAAATAGGTGGTGCTCACCAATAATAATTAAGGATATATGGTATGAAAGTTTGGAGCTTACTTAAATTCCTTTACAGAAGGGACACATGAGAAGCACCTGTGTATTGGTCATTGCATTGTTTGCAGGAGGAAAAAGCAAAATTTCTTCAGGGTGCATTACCGATGATGCAAGGGGATCTAAAGTTTCTGAAGCTTCGACTTGTGATAAAAGTGTGCAGCAGCAAGTGGGCAGACATGGTAATAACAACCTATACAATCAGTACCAGAAAGAGAGTTAGGACAGTGAAGGTAATCATGGCAAGACAAGCATTTCGGAAGGCAGAAGCCACAAGAACTCTGGGAAGGCGGAAACAAATCCTTTGTGTTCAAGGACAAGGAAGGTGGCATGAATTGTCAACACAACTAATCAATCAATCTCCGGAAAATTTAAAAGTTTTACAAGTCATTTAATAAAAAAGAAACTGAAATAAGGGAATAAAACCTGAGTAGTTGTTGCAAACTCAGTGTTCTTGAAAGAACAATGTCGGTCATGTCCTGGAGTTGTGAGGCTGTATAAATAGTGCTGATGCAGATTTAGGAATGATTGCTTCAGGTTCTGCAGCTTATAAAGCTCCATCTTGTGGTACGTGTAGGTGGTTGCAAGACAGACTACATGTCACTGAGGTGATGCACAAATAAAGTAAGAGTGCCCGACAAGCACTATAAATTTAATACATTATAACTGTCTGTCCACCTCTGGGGAACTGTATCATTTTGTGGTCAGCAATCTCTTCCAAGACCTACTATTTTTAATACACCTGAAAAGGCTGAACTTAACTTGGACACCTGACGGGCCCATCTACAGATTTCAGTGACGTTGCCAATCTGGATTATGAAAGGCAACTTTGGCCTGTCCGTTGTCAAGACAGCCAAAAGTAAAGTGAGAAACTTCCACGAGACTGCTTTATGATAGGCTAAGACTAGAATAACTCCTTTCAGGAACCAACATATTTTCAAAAAATATGAAGTAGGTGCAATCTTCAGATTGTAAGTACTTCCCCTTGAGTGATGTTTCCCTTTCATACACATATCTAAACCCTCTACAAAATTTAAATATAAGCTTAGGCAAAGAATATAGCAATGGTGCATGCAATTGCTGTGCATGCATAAAACAACATTTTCAACAGTGAATCACTTACCATTACATCAGTGAGAGCACTGGCAGCTTGTTCCTGTTTTAGATTGCCTTTTATAACATGCCACGCCAACTCGTATAAAGCTTGTTGGATATCTGTTTCACAATTAAATTAAATCAATGTCAGTAAAGGGGCATTAAAATTTTAATATCAAGCAATATTGTACAAAAAACAGGAAATCAAAGAAATGAGCTGTCAACAATCAAAAACAAAGGTTTTAAATTTGTTCTGAAATTTTGAATCAAATTTCAATGACTAAAAACGTTCTCCCCTTTTGTGTTAACACAGGATTAATAAGGTTAGAAACTTAAAAAAAAGCTCAGTTCATCATTAGAACATCTTCAGTTAACACCCAATGTTACAGTGATTGCAATGAAACCACTCTGCCACCCTTGACAGATAGCCAACCTTGCAAAATAATTGTAAAGCACGCAAGCAACGCCTAGGGTAACTGCAATACAAAGATTAAAAATATGCTCTTTTCTCTAATCGCTGTATAACATACAAAGACAAGCCAGTAAGAGTGTGTAAAAATTTATTTCAAATACTTCACCAGTACATTCTTTTTAGCAAAACGTATTAGCCAAAACAAAATCCATCTACAAAGATCCTTCTTGCCGAGCTCCTGAAACAGTGTTGCTCCAGTACAAGATATATTGTTACAGACAGCAGCAGGGGTTAATTTAAACACCACTAATTTCTCCTCTCACCACTCGTCCGTGAACAGAAAAACGTTTTTGATTTGTCTCCTTCTTTATAAACAGTGGCATATTTCCCAACCCCTCGGTTTTGGTATGATATAATTTTCTATTAATAACGCCACAGCAAACTCAAGACAGGTTGAACTCAAAGGGTTAGTTTATTTGAACATATTCAAAACGCGAAAGGAGGGTGGCAACATGGCCTCCATTCTCAGACGGTAAAGAGAGGGAATAGGTAAAAGAAAGATTTACAGTGCAGAGACCACATAGAAAAGAAATATTGTTTCACGTGGTTTGAGAGTCCAGAATCCAAGTCCAATGAGCTATTTCTTCACAGTGGTCAGTGGGCTGCAAAACCGATGGTCTATAAATCACTTTTCCAGTGGTGTTGACTTCACACAATGAGATAGGCATGCAGAGATAAATCAGTCTTATAGGTGATGGTACAGAATTTCCAGCAGAAGCAGTGTAGATGGGGGCCAGGTGTCCAACTTGGGCAGAGCTCCTTTTCTGTGAAGCTACCAGTTAGATAGTAAGCAGTAGGCTGAGCTTTGCAGTT